>NC_046661.1:74726265-74731140 GCF_010883055.1 Belonocnema kinseyi | reverse complement strand
AGAGGGAGCTCTTCTTAATATTTTGACACCAAAATCATGTCGATACACCTTACCGACTGCGAGTAAAGCCACCCACGCTTTAACTTGACAGACTGTAACTCCGTTTCCCCACTTGTCAATAGAAACATTACCGTAAGTGGTATGCACATTACAGGAAGATTTGAAATTTTTCGTGCGCAGGTGCGCAGTTGTCCTCTTCCTATAGATGGAAAAGTGTGCGAGTGAGAAAGTTGGTCAAATTGACGTAAGTTAGAGAGGTTCTGTTCGTTTATTTTGATGCAGGTGTCAAGTGTCGGGTTGTGGTGCAAGTTACACGCCGAAGAAGGCGAATACACTTCGCTTTTTTAGAGCCCTCACTGTACGTACAATAAACGTCTAATACAATTGATTGTTTTATATAACTTTCATTTAATTTTAATAGAAATGATTTAGAAATTTAACCTTTACTCACAACCTGAGTGCCTGCGGACAATTTCTCAGAGCCTTGAGAATCTTTAGCATATACTCTGAGATTTATATCGGTACCCGGTAAAAAGGTTTGCATTAAAAAGTATTGAAAATGTTCATTCATTCAGTGGTAACGTGAAAAATATTGAATACTTCTGGATCCCGTTTTTGTCTTCCCATTTTGAATATCCACGGCAGTTGAAGTTAGCTCTCAAATTGTATCCCTTTCTGTACCTAGCGCTGACAATATTTTGCTGAATACCACAAAGCAACCAAGAATTAGACAAATTTTAATCCCTTTCAACGTAGCAAATTTTGCTATATTTATTTACTGTTTTTCGAATAATAATCAGGCAAAAAGCTTTTCAAAACATAGCGTCGGTCATTTTTTGATGTCAGGAACAATTTCCACACAGAAGGTTCTGGTGAAAAATAATTTTTTAAATTTTTATCATGATTTTATATTTTTTCAGTTGATAATATTTGAACAAAGCGAACATTTGACGATAAGAAAATGTATTCTTACATACAATCCTACTAGATTTGGCAAATTTCATGCTTTTAGAGCGCGTTCTAAGGCTTAATTCAAACGAAAATTGTGTTTTTAATGTATTCGAGGTTACGTCTGACAGCTCCGATCGGCTTTAAAAGGGATTGAAATCTTATAATTTTCGCCGCCTAATGAGAATTAAAAAACCAAGGACAGAAACGGCATTCTTAGGGATTCAAATTTTCTGTTACTTTTTAATGCCAGGCTTCTTAACAGGTAGGGCGCTTCATTATAATATCACATTATTTGCAATTATCCGTACTGATTAAATTGTATACATGTTTATGAATGCGTAATTTACCAATTTCTAAACTGAGTCACCTCATAATAACTTTTAAGGGAATTATAATATTTTTCATATTTACGTTTCGAAAAAACTATAAACTTTTCAATCAAGTTATATTTCTTCCATTATTTCTTTATCATATTACAAATTTAAAAGGTACTTACCTATACTTTTCTTTCTCAAAATCTGTTCACACATTTTTCAAACAAGTACCGAAAATACTGTTTATATATTTATTTCCTGTATCCTTCGTATGATGATCAACAAAAGAACAGAACCTTTCTAACTTACGTCATGTTGACAAAATTTCTCACTCGCACACTTTTCCATGTACAGGAAGAGGACAACTGCGCACCTGCGCACGAAAATTTAAGATCTTCCTGTTATGTGCCTATCACTTACGGTAATGTTTCCATTGCCAGTTTCAAATGGCTTCCCACTGGCAGTTGGGTCTCCTTATTATTCCTTCGTGATTTGAACCAAATTTCTTTTTCACAAAATAGTTATATCACCAAACAGTTGCATTTAGTAACAAATAGTTGAACTTTAAAATAAAAATAACGAATTTTGAGCTAAATAGTCGACTCTTAACAAATAGTCGCATTTTCAACGAAACAGATGAATTTTCAGCAAAAATGATCAATATTACAACCAAAAAAATTAATTTTTAGGAAAATAATTGATTTTTTATTTAAGAAAGAAAAAAAAATTATGCAAATTGTTGAACTTTCGAGATGAACAACGAATTCTCTATATAAAAGATTTTGAATCTCAACCAAAAAGACGAATTTTCAATAAAATACATGAATTTTCCACCCGACACTATTAATTATCAAGAAAAAAGTTAATTGACAACCAAATAGTTACTTTTTAAAATAATCAGTTTAATTTTTAACTAAATATTTAAATTTTATATTAAAATAGTTGAATTTTCCACTACGAAAGATAAGTTTTCAACTGAAAAAGATAAGCTCAACTAAAAATGGAATAGCTACATATTCACTTAAAAAAAAATTATTTTTAACAAAGAAACGAATTTTCTAACAGCTCAATTGATACAAAAAGACAAAGCAGTTGAATTTTCCAAGTGGAATTATTAAACATATAGTTACATTTTCTACTCAAATGGTTGAATCTACGAAAATATGAATTTTCCAACAAAAAAACGTTTTTTTTCAAAACAATTGAATCTTTAAACAAAGTTAAATTTTTAAGTAAACAGTTCAATTTTCTACCAAAATTGTTCAATTTTAAAGCCACAAAGACAGAATTTTCTACAAAGCAATTGAATTTCCAAATAGGAAAGATGAATCCTCTACGAACATTGTAATACGTGATATTTCACACAAAAACTGTTTTAATTTTAAATAAAAAAACATTTTCTACCAATAAGGCGTTTCTTAAACATAATAAGAATTTTTAGCAAACTAGTGCAACTTTCAAACATGTAGTTGAATGTTTAACTAAAAACGATGCGATTTTAACCAAATGGTTACATTTTTTATAAAAAAAATGAGTTTTTCAGCAAAATGATTAATTTTCTACCAAAAAAATGATTTTTCAAACAAATTATTAGAATTATCTACAAAACAGTTGAATTTTATACCCGAAGACATGTTTTTTTTCACAAAAAATCAATTTTCTACCAAAAAGTAAAATTTTTAAAAAAATAGTTCAATTTTTAATCAAAGAGATACATTTGAACCAAAAATATGAATTAAAAAAAAATCATTTTTAAGGGAATAGTTTGATTTTCTACGAAATTGTTGAATCCTCAAACAAATCAAATTATTTTTGACCCAAACAGTTGCATTTTCAATAAAAAAGGGAGGTATTTTCCACCGAAAATATTAATTTTCGACAAAAAAGGCGAATTTTCCAAAAAATACATTAATTTTTAAGTAGAAAAAATTAATTTTCCATAAAAATATCAGTTTTCAATCAAAAGTAGAATAATAATTACATTGCTAGTTAAAAAGATTAGTTTTAAACCAACAAACAAAAATAGAAATTCTAAACAAAATAGTTACATTTTCAATCCAAGAGATGAATTTTCAACCAAAACGATGAATTAAAAAAAAATGAATTTTCAACAAAAGTGTTTAACTTAAAAGATGATTTTTTAATCCGGAAGTTTAATTTTCTAAAAATGGAATATTTAAATTTTTAACCAAAATGATGAAAGTAAAAAAAAATTAATTTTAATCAAAAGACTTTAACCCAGAAAATGATTTTTTTTTATTCCGGAAGTTTAATTTTCTAAAAATGGAATATTTAAATTTTTAATAAAAAATTTACATTTTTCCAAACCGACACAAGATGTAATATAAATACCTATATTATATATTAAAATTTCGCCTTTTAACAAAAATTTGGACCACTTTTTAATAACTCACGTTTTTGATTTTTGAGAATTTAAATGCTCATAACTCTGTCAAAACAATTTTATTCGCAAATCAATAACAGAACAGAATCATTTATCAACTTGGGAAAATCCTAGAAATTTGATTCATTGTAGCGATGAAATTCCAAAACATAATAACCCATGACCCATTGCTATAAATATATTTTCATAACGTATTTCTGACATAAAGTGGGCTCCACACAGTGTTAAAATAAAATTCTTTACATAAAATATAAAATAAATATAAAATAAATATACTAAAATTCTTTATATTGTTCGAAAGAGTATCCTGGTAGCACCACAGCCCGCCAGGCCTCGATTACATCACTATACTCTATTCCCCGACAGAAGGTCCAGGTGACGGACCAATTTTTGTTCTCTTTGCGCAGACTTTTGCAAAATTTTCTCAAGAAGTCAATAAAGTTTTTTCTTATATGGCTAACATCTAGCAACAATTATTTTACCAATGTTGAAGAAGAACGCAAAGTAAAGTAATAAATATGAATCTAGGACCAATCAGAAGGGAAATGAAGAAACCATGTTTAAAAAAAGGGAAAGGACACTTGTTCTGTTAAGAAACTACCACTCCCCATGCGCTAAGTTTGGGCCTTCTTTTGGGAAACAGAGTATATACTCTTAGACCGTGGGCTCACAACGTAAATGGGAGCGTGATACGGGTAAAGCCAATTTTCACATTAGATGTTCGCCTGATGATGAGGAACGCAAAAATGGGTGCCTAGCAGGTGTGAGTGGATGCGTTCACCTGTGGCGACCTGTCAAAGGTGCGAATTTTTGGTAGTTAACTTACGTGACTCGAATAAGGTTGAAAATTGGTGTACATGTAGGGGCTGACATTAGAAATAGCACCTGCGCATTGCCAGGCACTTACCTGGATGCAAAAGTGTTGCCAGGCGGCTTCGAAGTCGCCGGACATTCAGGTGAAATTTCTTGAAATTGATTTCACAGGAAAAAGTTTGAAAGAAAAGTTGGTCCACTCCCAGAGATGCATATTTTCATTGTTATTTAATTTTTTGATAACATTGACATATTTGGAGAAAACATCGATTAAAGAAATACCATAACAAGAAAAAGCCCTTTTTATTGACAACAAGTGATTTTTTCGAAAATTATTAAGAGACAAAAGGTACTCTATTACAGGTATACTCCAAGATGAATAAGAATTATTTG
>NC_046661.1:74720147-74726165 GCF_010883055.1 Belonocnema kinseyi | reverse complement strand
CCTGCCAGGCACCCATTTTTACGTTCCTCATCATCAGACGAACATCTCATGTGAAAATTGGCCTTATCCGTATCACGCTCCCATTTACGTTGTGAGCCCACGATCTAAGAGTATATACTCTGTTCACCGAGAAAACGAAATCGACCGCGCAGGTTTCTTTTTAAGGAAGGAGTTGACAATTTTTTTCTGTACATCCATTCGATGCTTATAACCATAGTTAGGATCACCACTAAACCTTGCCAGCAGGGGACCTATGCCTACACTTTCCTTTCTTTAACAACCTGCGTACAATGAATGAAATTTCATCTTTTCAGAATTTCGTTCTCTCGGGGAATAAAGTAAAGTAATATTGACATGTGCAAATTACGAGGTTCCAAGTCGGAGGAACCAAATGGAAAGGTGCTAACTCGTTGAGACAAATCTTGTGAAATCTTTGTGAAATCTTAGGAAATCTTTTCGAAATGTTTGAAATATTTTTCAATATTTGTGAAATTATTTCAATCTTTTTGAAATCTTTGGGAAATCATTAAAATCTTTTAAATCTATTCGAAATATTTGTGAAATCTTTGTGCAATCCTTTTAATCTATCTGAAATCATTGTGATATAATTGAAATTTTTGTGAAATGCTTTAAATCTATCAACAATCTTTTCGATTATTTGAAATATTGGTGAAATCTTTGAAAAATCATAAAAAACCTTTCGAAAATTGGTTTAAAACATTCGAAATATTGTTTCTTTGAAATCAACCGAACATTTTTGTAAAATCTTTGGAAACCTTTGAAATATTTTTAATGTATTTTGTAATAATTGGGAAATAAGTGAAGTCTTTGTAAAATCTCTTAAATCTATTGAAAATCTTCGGGAAATATTTTCAATCTTTGTGAAATCTTTAAAAAATTATTATAATTTTTTTAAATCTTTGAAAATATTTTGAAAATATTTGAAAATATTTTGAAAATATTTGGTAATATTTTTGAACATATTTAAATCGTTGGGAAATCATTAAAGTCTTTGTGAAGACTTTCAAATCTATATGTAATTTTTGTAATCTTTGAAATCATTGTGAAATCATTTAAAATTATTTTTATTAGCTTTGCAGAACCTGGGAAATCTTTGAGAAATCTTTGTGCACTCTTTGTGAAGTCATTCATTTATTTATTGCAATGGAAATTGCAATGTAAATTATTGCAATCTTAGTCAAATCTTCATAAAATCTTTTAAATTTATCTGAAATCTTTAGGAAATCATTAAAATCCTTGTGCAATCCTTGAAACCTTTGAGAAATCATTGACATCTTTGTGAAGTCTTTGAAATCTACTTGAAGTTTTTTAAATCTTTGGAAAATCATGAAAACCTTTGTGAAATCTTTAAAATCAATCCGTAATTTGTACGAAATATTTGAAACCTTTTTGAAATCTTTGAAAAATCATTGAAATTTTTCTACAATAATTGGAAATGTTTGAAATATTTTAAAAATATATTTGGTAATATTTATAAAATTATTAAAATATTCGGAAAATAATTGAAGGCTTTGTGAAAGCTTCTAAATCTATCTGAAATCTAAAATTTTTCTGAAAAGCTTTTAAATCTGTAATCTTTGCGAAACCTGTGAAATATTTGGGAAGTCATTGAAATTTTTGTGTAATCTCTTTGAAATCTTTGGAAAATGTTTAAAATCTTTGCGAAATCATTGGGAATCCTTTTAAAATATTTGCGAAATATTTTTAATATTTTGGAAGTATTCAGTAATATTTATGAAATGTTTGAAATCTTAAATTTATCTGGAATGTTTGCGAAACATGTGAAATCCTTGTGCAATCTTTAAAACATTTGTGAAATCTCTGCGAGATATTTGAAATCTTTGTGAAATCTTTAGAAAATTATTGCAATCTTTGTCAAAAATTTGTGAAATCGCTTTAATTGAGCTGAAATCTTTGAAAAACCTTTGAAATCTTTGGAAAGTCATTGAAATCTTTGTGTAATCTCTTTTAAATCTTTGGAAAATAATTGAAATTTTTATGAAATCTTTATGAAATCATTACATCTAAACTGAATTTGGATTTAATTTCGGTGACCCTGGACATCAATTCCTAGGAGTCTTCCTGTAAAATTTTATTTTAAAGACCTGGACGGTACATGAACGGCTATTATTCGACTACCAGGAATAGATTTTTGGGTTCGATGTTCGGGTCAAGTTCAAAAAAAATCTCAATACTCATTCGCCAAGTTTCAAGAAAAAATTTAAGAACTTTCTTCGCAAACTTTTCAAAGACTTTTTCTGTCCTTCTCCATTGGCGATAATAAAGTATTGCCGTCCTGAAAATGTAAGGTATTAAAAAGTCAGGTTTTTAAATGAATAAGTTTGCTTCATATATGGACATATCAAAATCAGCGAATATTATATTTTAAATTTTTGATATCAAATTTATCAAAAAAAAAATCTAATCAGATAAAAGTGTTCCGCTTTTTTTGCAATACATAATAATTTATGTGTGAGAGGAATATAAAAAAACTGCATGATTAGAAAGCGCCCTAGAAGTGGTGAAAATTATTTTTTATCGTGGCTACTTTCTAAGCTCTTTTTTTAGTTTTGCTATATCAAACTTAAACTAAAACATACAAATTTGGAACAAAAATGTTCGGGAAAAAACTTGCCTTCGAGTATACTTCCAAGAATGTCACCCAAGATTATTGGTTTGATATTCGGCCTAGAGGTTCCTTTTATATTTTAGTTGAAGTTCTATAAAAGGATTTTATTCTCGAAAATTTATATTTTTTAACAACAAAAAAGACACAAAGGAATTTTTTAATTTGTCTATAAAAAACGTATAAATTTTTGAAAAATATAGTTTATTTTCAAAAGGAGTATATTTAAAAGGGAGAAGAAATAAGTTAAAACGTATTCTAAACTCTAAAGAGTGAGAGGGATTGGCTCTCCCCTTCACTCACTCCTAGTATTAATTATTTTAAAACTGGGACCTTTGGGGAAGTGGGAGGAGGAGTTGCGAATGGGGAATATAGGAGGAGGAGGAGGAGGCGAAGGAGGATGCAAAATAGCAAGAGGGATACCCCCACTCATAGCCAAACCCTTTTCAGGGGCCACCAAAAAAATCACACATTCCAGTGCTAAGCATTTTAAATCAAGAAACTAGTTCAGGGGGGGGGGGGAGAAGACAGAAGAATCTAAAGAACGAGAGCGATGGGGTCGATTTACACCACCCTCAATCACGCCGAACCCCTTTTACGGGGGCCTCAATAAAAACACGCGTCCTGATATTAGACATTTTAGAGTAGACCACATGAGATAAGATCTAGGAAAAAAGGAGGAGGAGGAGGATGAGCAGGTGGATGAGAAAGAGAGAGATGTTGAGCAGGAGAAGGGGATGGAAGAGTAGGAGGAGGAGGAGGAGGTAGTGTTGGGTATGGTGAAGGAGGAGGAGGAGGAGGAGGAGGAGGAGGAGGAGGAGGAGGTCTTCACTCGAAAATATGGACTTGCTGTTTTTAAAAGTTTTGAATCTTCCTTAAGTATTGTAAAATTTTGTAATTTATTCTAGAAGATTTTAATCATTATAAAAGAAAGGTAAAACTGAATAATAGTTTTCCTGGGAAGTGATTGAAATAATTGAAATAATTTCTTTTTTAAATCAAAATTCAAAATAAAGTAATATGTGTGAGGAAAGCATAGTTAGCAATTGAGCTAATGAAGCTTAACTCGTTCACATAAACAAAAAACAAATCGCTTCGGACTTTCGTCTTCTACAATTTGCCCCTATTAAACCCGATGAATTTATTACGACAGGCTCCTTGTAATCTATCCCACCAATCAATTGAAATATGGATCAAATAAATAGAAGCATCACGACAATTTCACAAAAGTTCTATGAAAAAAATGCAGTTAGATCTGGAATTTATCTTATCTTAATAGTGATGAATGTAGACTGTAGACTTGTAGAACATATTTATACAATTTCATTTTTTCATTAAGCATATGACGATATTGAACCCTACATTCAAAATTAAAATATTGCATATTTTCTCAATTTTTAATAATTTTATTAATAAAAATATCTCAATAGACCAATCACATTTCAAATCAGGCAGACAGGTCCAGCTTTGAGTGTTAGAATGATTTGGTATTTGGATATATCATTCTATGGTGAAAATAAAGGAACGCTTATTTCACATTTTAATAAAAAAATGTTAATTTTTTGCAAAATTAAAAAACTTTGCAAAATGGTGGCTGTTTTTCTAAAATTCTTGAAAGTGGAGTTTCTCTAAAACACAACTTTAAAAGTTCTTGTTCAGAAATAGCTAGCAAATATACAACATATCTTGCGAGTTTCATTTTTAGTTAACCACCGCTTCGCATTGTAAACAGATAAACTGATTTTGATGAAAAAAATATATCTTATAAAGTTCAGTGGGACCAATTAGTTTTTTTTTTGTTAATTCCGACCAAAATTACGGAAAACATTTTTTATGAATTTTTCAACATTTTCTTTGTTTTATGTTTCAGAGTGGCACGTCCACTTTTTCAAATATCTTTAAGTTGTCTGCTTTCAATATCTGTTTCCACAAACTATGCAAAGTGATGCGTCATAATTGAAAATAGAATTTTAAAAAAAAGTCTTTACTTGTTTTTTGGTCAGAAATTTTTTTCAGTTTTCTTCAAAAATGGACACATTGATTTTTACAAATTATATTTTGTTTCTTAAAATCGGTTGAGACGTTTTTGGAGAGAAACACATTTTTTTACTTTCCTTTCCCTGTGAATATCTTAAAAGTCTTAAGCATTGAAATGAAAGAGTTTCGAATTAAAAATATTTGTCAGCATTCCTAATTAAAAGATTAAAAATTAAATATTGTCCAATAAGAAATTTCGCAATTGCGCCATTTAAAATTGAAAACTTAATAGTTAAACAATTGCCATTTAAAACATAAATTGTTCAGCTGTAAATTAAAAGTCTTTAGAATTTTATAATTACTTTAGAATGAAAGCCTTATTAATATATTTAGGGGATTTCAAAGAAAATCTGATTGAAAGTGTGTAAAATAGAATCACAAAGTCATTACAAATTAATTGTTTAAAAATCTAAATTTTAAAAAAATGATACAATGTTTTTCATGAAATAATTAACTTAACATTTTAAACGTTGACAATTGATTAATTTAACGTTTAAATTTTTGAAAATGGATAATTTCCTCTTTCATGGAATATGACAGAAAACAAGTAGTATAGATTGTCGAAGAATATTGAATTTTAAAAGCGCATCAAATGGTGCAAACAATCGATACAATTTTTTCAATAATTTTTTTATAAAGGTATGAATGCCTGTCAATAACATGCAGAAAAATGTGGCATGAACAATCGTTTAATCGTCTACTAATAATCGAACGGCTGTCGTTTCCATTCACAACTGGCTTTAAATTACAAATGTATACCTGAATGGCTAAATAAAAACTTATTTGGTTAAGCGATCAATGAAAAAAATGAATTTTGAAGAAGAAAATGAATTTTTAACAAAATGCTAAAATTTTAAAGCAAATTAACAAGATAGTTTAATTTTCAACCTTCAAATATCAATTTTCCACTGAAAAACAAATTTTTGACCAAATACTGAATTTTCCATCAAATAGTTAAATATTCATTTAAAATTATAATTTATTGACTAATAGTTGATTAGTTACATTTTCATTTATAGAGTTATTTTTCCAATTTTATTTTATTATATATATTTTTATTCCGTGCAAAGGTTTTATATTTTAGATTCTTTATCTAAACTTCTTAAATGGTCTAATTTTTTTTAATCATTTAGTAATCTTACGGAAGATTTTTTTTGCGTGGAGAAGTGAGGAAGAGGTAGTAACGAATGGGGACGGAAAATAAGAGTTGGGGAAGTCTCCTCTCCTCTCATTTCGCTTGTCCTCACTTCCCATCTCTTCTCCTCATTTCCCTTCCCCTACATCACTTTCCCGCTACTCACGTACCCCTCGACTCCCATAATCCCCCTTCACTT
>NC_046661.1:74696813-74720047 GCF_010883055.1 Belonocnema kinseyi | reverse complement strand
CCCCCCCCCCTTCACTGACTTGCACTATTTCCCTTCGCCTATATCCGCTTCCCCTTCCTATTCTTTGAAAAAAGTGCGATGGACGGACGGACTGACGGACAGACAACCAACTGGAACCATAAGAATTTTAAACCGGGGCTACGAAATTCTAAAATTGCATCTTTTTTGTTAGAAAATTAATCTTCTTAGTTTCTATCTTCTTTGCTTAAAAAAATTGACTATTTTGGTGAAAATTCAACTATTTTATTTTAATTATCTTTTTTAGGCAAAAATTTAACTGATTTGTTAATAATTCGTCATTTTAGATCGAAAATTCATCTTTCATGGTAGAAAAGTCATCTTTTTTCGGTTGAAAATGAACTTATTTCTTTGGAAATTTAACTGTCTTCGCCAAAAGACTCCGAAACTTACCGAAAACAAAAGGTTTATATCCACAAACTAAAAAGATTAATTTTTGTGTGTGTATACGGCCTGTTTTGGGGGTTTTTTTATACCTTAAACATTCAAGTTTAAAAATCATAATTTCTTAGTAACTAAAATCATTGGAAATTTTGCATCCAACTGCTGCGGTATGAAATCACTTTTAAATAAGCAGAGAAAGCGTGCACAGAAAGAATATGCCTTTGAATTAATTTTAAGGGATATTTTTGAAAAAAAATTTTAATTTAAAAAGATCTCCTTTCGCTCCACTGGGAAGCTAACCGCGGAACTTCCGATAGCCGGTCAGATGTTTCCCCAATAAGCTAATAGAGAGATCGAGAGAAGAATTCTTTTTCAAAAATACATGCTTTATTATGCCAGGTGTTAAAAGTCAATTTTCTTAGGGAATCTGTATTATCATCAGAGAATAACAACATTTCTGAACATCTTTATAGACTAGATGGAACTATGAATTAATTTTTTTATTTAAATTTTGTCTGGAAAATTATCTTCTACTTTCGCTCCGCTAGGAAACGAACCATCGAGTTTCCAGTGGAGCGAAAGGAGATCTTTTTTCAGAAAAATGTAATTTAAAAAAAAATTAAATTCATAGCTCTATCTAGCCTGTAAAGTCGTTAAGAAATTCTGTTATTCTTTGATGATAATACAGATTCCTTGAAAAATTTAAGGGATGTTTAAACATCCCTTAAGCATTGAAATCAGGCAAATGGCATTCCTTAAAGAACAAAAACAAAAGAGATATACTGATTAAGACATCAGGGTAGGAAATGATTTATACATATATGTATATATGTATGAGCTATGCATACTAATAATATTTTATTAATAATAACAACAAATTGAAGGCGAGCTTGCACTAGCTTTCCTTAAAGGTGTTGTTATTAATAATAATATTATTATCATTTCAATGTAAGTAGACTATTTACATCTTCACTTGCACTTTCCTGAGTTGCTTCACAGTAAATCACCGAGATATTATTTATCTGAAGTTGGATAAAAACTCTGCAAACAATTGAGAACAGCAATTATGCAACGACGGATAATTTTTATCTGCTTCGTGATAAAAATAATCTGTCGTCCGATAATTGTAGTTTTCAATTGTTTACAATGTTTTTATCCAACTTCAGATAAATGATATCTTGTAAATTTACTGTGTTTTCCTTTGTGATCAAGAATTTTATAAAAATTTAAACTTGCCGTGTAACAATATTCTTGCAACTTAATGGTACTGGTTGAAACAAGGTGGAGCAAGTTTGCGCAGGTTGGTGCAAGCTCCTGCATGTTTTAGACAGTTATTATTATTATTATTATTATTTATTTATTTTCTTATATATTAAGAGTATTTATATTTCATTATTATTACAATTATTATCGCTTGGTTGCAAGTGCACTTGACTCACATTTTTGTCATCATTTTTTCGTGTTTGTAAAAGTACAGGGTAAGTTATTTTGCTTTAGTTTCTCCCTTATTCTTGACGTCATTTATGAGCATGAACATTGATACATAATAACCCAAGATGACTCACACCGTACTTTTCCAAACACGAAAAAATTATGACAAAAATATAAGTCAATTGTACTTATTGAAACGATAATAATGATAGTAATAATTGAAATATAAATACTTCTCATATATAAGAAAATAAATAAACAATAATAATAATAATAACAATAACTGGTTTAAATATGCACGAGCTTGCACCAACCTGTGCAAACTTACTCTACCTTGTTTATTTCACTAAAATAAGCATTTTTTTATTAACTCTCCGCCGTCCGAGTGGGTCACCTGTTTCCACCCCTCCTCCACCAACACAGTTATCGATAAAAAATAATTTGAAAATTCCAAGTTATTATTCACTTTCTCTATTTAATCATTCGATTGTTTTTGGATACTAAAAACTTTTTTTTCTTTTTTAAATGATTCTTTCTTTCCTATCAAATTCTACCTAAAAAAATCACCTGGGTCACGTATGACTCACAAGGACGGCGGATGGTTGAAATACCTTCATGTAAAAATTAAAACTTTGACAAGTGTTTGTCTCAAACTGTCAATTTTTTTACTTTTTTCTTTCGAATTTTCGCTCTGCAGGTTTAAAACTGAAAAAAAATGTTCTTGGAATTTTTTACAAAAACCCATTACGGTAAATTTGGTGCTGGGTCCTTTATTTTTTTGTTTAAAAAATTTAACTATTTTTGTGAAATCTAAAGTATTTAGTAGGAAATAAATTTTTTTAATTATCATATTTTCATGTTGAAAATTCAACTGTTTCGTTGAAAATTCATTTTTTTGGTTCCTAAAATTCAGCTAATATATTGAAAAATTGTCTTTTTTGTTAGAGAATTATTCTTTATAGCAGAAAATTAATAGCATTGATTGAAAATCTTTTTAAAAAAATATTTTTTTCTTTGAAAATGAAACTATTTGGTAGAAAGTGAACTTTTTGGTTAAAGTATGATATTTTCGAGTTAAAAATTGTTGAATTTTTTGAAAATTCATCTTTTTGGTAGAACATTGATCTTTCTGGTAGAAAATTCATATTTCTAATTGGAAATTAATCTTTTTTGGTTGAAAATTAAATTTTTCGTGGAAAATCCAACTAACTTCGAAAAAAAATTGTCTTTATAGCTTGAAAATTTAACTATTTCGTTGAAAAATTGTCCTTTTTGGTAGCATATTAATCTACTTAGTGGAAAATTCAACTTTTCAGTTGATAATGGAACTTCTTTGTTAAATATTAGTTTTTTTTATCTGAAAATTTCACATTTACATTTGTGGTACAAAAAAAATCTTTTTTATTTTGTGTAGTTGGAAAATAATCTTTCTTAAATAAAAATTCATCTATTTAAGAAAAAAACTGTTTTTTTAATAATTTGTCTTTTTTCTTATTGGTTGAATATTCGCATTCTGGTAGGAAATTAATTTGGCTTGGTTGAAAAGGAATTTTATTGATTTGTATTTTCTTCTGAAACATTCATTTTTTGGCTTGAAAGTTTGACTGTTTTTGGTTAAATTTTAATCTTTGGTGAAAAATTTAACTATTTTGTTAAAGTTATCTCTTTTGGACGAAAATTCAACTGTTTTAATAAATATTCTACCCTTTGGCTTACTAATAATTAATTTTTTACTGTAAGAAATCATCTTTCTTTAGTTGAAAATTAACTTTATCGTTGACAATCCAACTAACTTCGAAAAAATTCGTCTTTATAGCTTGGAAATTGAACTATTTTGTTGAAAATATGTCTTTTTGGTCGAATATTAATCTTCTTAGTGGAAAATTCATCTTTTCAGTTTAAAATTAAACTATTTGGTAGAAAATAAACTTTTTTTGAAACATCATTTATTTGGTTTAAAAACTGATGCATTTGTTTGAAAATTTATCTTTTTCAGTAGAGCATTATCCTATTACAAAGTCCAACTTTTTTGTTAAATATTAGTTTTATCTGAAAACTTCACTTTTACATTTTTGGTATAAAAAATCTTTTCTGTTTAAAGATTCATCTATTTTTTTAAAGAATTAACTATATATTTTAAATTCGTCTTTTTTCTTTTTGTTGAATATTTTTCTTCTGGTGTAAAATTCATCTAGCTTGGTTCAAAATGAATTTTATTGATTATTATTTTCTTCTAAAACATTCGTATTTTTGTCTTCAAAGTTTCACTATTTTTTGTTAAATTCTAATCTGTGTTGAAAAGCTGAACTATTTTGTTAAAGTTATTTCCTACAAACAAAAATGAAACTGTTGTGTTAAATATTCGTCCTTTTGGAATAAAAAATTAATTATTTACTATAGAAAAGAAATCTTTCTTAGTTTAAAATGAACTTTTTCGTTGAAAATTTAACTACCTTTAAAAAATTCCTCTCTGTGGCTTGAAAATTTAACTATTTTATTTTAAATTTGTATTTTTTCTTGAAAGTTAAACTATTTTGTTGGTAATACAACTGTTTGATTAAAAATTTATTAATTTTTCTTTTATAAAAGACTGATCTCTTTTGGTAGAAAATATTTTGGTCAAAAATAGCTCAAGATTGGTCACGTTCAGTATAAACGGCCCCTAATTTTATTTTGATTCTCAAATTTAGAAAAACAGTTATTTTCAAAGGTCTTATTTTTGGCACGATACCTACCTCAAGATTATAATTTTGAAAGTTATACAATTTTAAATGACGAGCACTGCTTTCAACCCCGATATAGAAAAAAAAAAAAAGAAAAAAAGAAAGAAAAAAGACTTTCCCCAACTTTTTTTATTTTTGTTCCATCCTTCTTTCATCACAACTCTCAAAGTCTTCCTTCTTTTCCTATCATTATCGCCTCTGATTCACTAAAACTCGTCACTCGCATTCACCTCCCCCTATTTTTAAATTAACCGTGGAAGACAATTTGGCTCGCGCCATATTTATATATTACTAGTTTCTCGTTATTTGAATTCTGAAAGTCCTCACTTCCTGTTTTTCCATATTTAAATATACACTTACGCATATATACAATGTACAATAGGGGTGTTAAAAACAAAAGAACTCCAAATCCCAGCTTCTCTAATCTTTTTGTTTGAAAATTCAAGTGTTTTGTGAAGAAGAAATATTTTTTGTCAAAAATGTAAATGTTTTGCTAAAAAATTCGTTCGCTTCGACAGATAATGGATCCTTTTGGATTGCATATTTGATATTTTTTGTTAAGAGTTGAACTGTCCTTTTAAAAATATAGGTAATTATTTCATTGAACATTTAACTTTTTTTTTTGGTTGAACTTTAATCTCTTCTGATCTAAAATTCAAGTATTTGGTTAAAGATTCTACTATTTTGTTGAAAATTTAATTATTTTGTTGAAAATTCAAGTACAGTGAAACTCTACTTTAGCGCTGATTTTGGGGCTGACGGTGGGTGGGAACTAAATCATTATAGCCCGCTCCGATTTTGTTTGTTCACGTCTGAGTATCAAGCGCAGACCCCGCGCAGCTCCTGTTATACCTACCTGCGGCGCGGCGTCGATTCTCGGAAGGCCTATAGAAGGGAGGGATATTGAAAGATTTCACTATATTTCGTACAAAATTCAACTTTTTGTTTGAAAATGTATGTATTTGGTTAGAAATTAAATTGTTGTGTTGAAATTTTTATTATTTCTTTGAAAATTGAACTACTTCGTTTAAAATTTTATTATTTTGTTAAAATCTAAAGTATTTTTTGAAACAGTAATATTTTCTGTCAAAAATTTAAATGTTTTGTTGAACAATGCGTACTGTTAGACAGAACATTTATTCTTTTAAATTGAAAATTTAGTATTTTTTGTTATAAGGTAAAATTCCTTCTAAAAAATATAATTATTTTGTTGAAAATTCAAATATTTTGTATAAAAAGTCCAATTTTTGTCGAAAATTTATGTATTTGGTTAAAAAATCAACTGTATTGGCTAAAAACTTAATTATTTCGTGAAAAATTCAATTAATGTGTTAATAATTTAAATATTTGGTACAAAATTTAAATATTTTGTTACAAATTCAAATATTTTGTAAAGAAGTGGTAGTTTTGGGAATTTAAACATTTAATATTTTTTGTTAGGAGTTGAACTATCTTCTAAAACATATAATGGTTTTGCTGAAATTTAATTATTTAGTTAAAATTTAAACTTTTTTGTTTAAAATTAATTATTTTGTTCAAAATTCAAGTAATTTGTAAAAAATATATATTTCTTGATAAAAAACTTAACTGTTTTGTTGAAAATTTTTTCCGTTTAGACAAAACATTCGTCCTTTTGGATTGAAAATGTAATATTTTTTGTTAGAAGTTGAACTATCTTCTAAAAAATATAATTATTTTGTTGAATATTCAACTATTTTCAATTCTTTCCTGATTGAAAATTCAAGTCTTTTGTTAAAGATTCAACTATCTTGTTAATAATTTTATTATTTTGTTGAAAATTCAAATATTTTGTAAAAAGTCATCTTTTTGATTCAAAATGCATTTATTTGATTAAAAAAGTAACTGTTTTGTTGAACGTTCGTTCGTTTGGACAGAAAATTCGTCTTTTTAAATTGAAAATGTAACATTTTTGCTTATAATTTAAACTATCTTTCATAAAAATACAATTATTTTGTTGAAAATGCAAATATTTTCGTTGAACTTGAATCTTTTTTTGAAAATTCAAGTATTTCATGAAAGATTCAACTATTTTGCTAAAAATTTAATTATTTGGTTAAGAATGTAAGTGTTTTGTAAAAAAGATATATTTTTATTGAAAATTGACGTATATGGTTACAAAATCAACTATTTTGCTTATAATTTAATTATTTTATTGAAAATTTTATTATTTTGTAAAAAAAAGTAAACTCTTTGGTTAAAAATTTATATATATAGTTAAAAATTAAACTCTTTTTTTAAATGTAATTATGTAGTTGAAAATCCAAGTATTTGGTTATAAATTCAATTTTGTTGAGAATTCAAGTATTTTGTGAAAAAGTTTAAACAGAAAATTCATCCTTGCGGGATTTGAATTGAAGCTTTAACATTTGTTGTTACAAGTTGAAACATCTTCTAAAAGATATAGGAAACATTTTTTGTTAAATTCAATTGTTTATTAGGACAGAAAATTTGTCCTTTTGAACTGAAAATTAAAAATTTTGTTGTTAAAATTCAAACTATTTTCTGAAAAATTAAATTATTTTCTTGAAAATTCTACTTTTTTGTTAAAAAGTAATATTGGTCAGATAAAATGAAATATTGAACTGGGAAAAATCAGGGAATATTGAAAGTTAACTTTTCAGCCTCTTCAAAATGCATACAATAAAGTAACTATTATTGTAAAATAAATATTAGAATCTCTCAAAATCCTGCCGGGAAAGCTGCAGTTTCTACCGGAAAATTCGGGAAATGGCCGGGAATTTTTTTTCTGAATTTTGCAAAAGGATAAAAAAAATCAAAAATGGAAGATGAAATTCGCACTTATTTTTTTAACACCCCTAATACATATATATGTATCATAAAAATGTTGTATGTCGTATATTTTCAATTCCACGTCATAAACGAGAACGATGCATCTCTTGCACACACCAATTACGTCACTCACAGGTGTGTGCTTTGCTCTCATATATTTTCCAATATAATAGGCACGCACGTTTTGCAACGATCATTTCTCGCTGTGTTGGAGATTGATGATAAAATAAGGACTATGAGTTATAAAATAATAAAGTATGGTAAAAATGAAAAAAAAAATCGATAATATAAATAACGAGGAAGCTGCAATGCTGCTTTGTCAGAATTTGACGTCACGTATGTATTTTTTATGACGTCAGGCGTGATTGCATTCTGTAAATACGTCAAAGAATAGTGACGGGACTTTCCGCCCGCTTGGCGGAACACCTATAGTCCTATAGGGCAGAAATAGATCAAAGAAAGGTCAATGATTGTCACCTGACCACGAATTCGCCATGTCCGAGAATTGTCCGTGATGAGGAGCAATTATAAATTATGCTTTTATTTTTTAAACCACTTTTTCAATTTTTTTCATTTTTAAAATAGTTCAATCCTCAACTAAAACTGAATAATTTTCAACAATATAATTACATTTTAGGGAAAATAGTTGAATTTTGAACCAAATATATAAGTTTTCAACCATATAAATTAATTTTCAACAAAATATTTGCATTTTTGTCCAATCACATGGATTTTTAACCAAAAGCATTGACCTTAAACAAAAAAGTCGAGATTTTAAGCAAAAGAGATTAAATTTTACCCAAAAATATTTGCATTTGCAACCAAATAATTGTATTTATTAGAAGATACATAAAATTTAAAAAAAAATATTATATTTTCAATCTGAAAGGACGAATTTTTTATCTGAATAGACGAATCTTCAACAAGACCGTTGAATTGTTGACAAAAAAATGTAATTTTTCACAAAATAGTTATATTTTTCAGTTATATCATTAATTTTTGAAACAAAAATCTTACATATTCAATGAAAAAGACGAACTTTCTGTAGACTTTTGAAAATTTTAAAGAAAGTTTTGAAACCTTTTAATGATTTAGAAAGCTATGAATTTCAAAAAGCCCCTTTTCCAGTTCCCCCTATTCGTACCGAAAAAATCTGGCTATTTGTACCGAAATTTCGGTACACGTAGGCCACGACCTGTTAAATATATTTATTAAACATTTCGAAAAATGATCATCATTTTTAAAAAAGATTCGGAAAAGAAAAGATTTTTTGTTAATTGTTAAAATTTGTAAAACAATTTTAAGAAAAATTAGAATCATTCTTGAACATATTTAGTATTTGAAATTTTGAAAGGCTTTCAAGAAATTTTCGACAGAATGTGTTAAGACTTTGAAAGTTATATTAAGGAAATAAAAAAATTTTCTTAAGATTCCTGGAAACATTTTTAATAATATTTTATTTATTTTTAGCAATCATTTTTCAAGATTTAAACAAATTTCTTAAGATTCCTAAAAATGTTTAAAAATCGGCTAAGTTTTCAGGCATTTTTCTCATTTTTGAAAGATTTTTCTAACTTTTAATAAACAAACGAACTGCTTTAAAAAAGAATTATTTTGTTGCTTGAAGATTCATCATTTTATTTTAAATGCAAGTGTTATCTATTTATTTAATTGAAAAACATATGGTTTTTTTAATGTATCTCTTTAGTTAAAATGTAACTATTTCGTTAAAAATCGTCTTTTGGGTAGAATATTCATCATTCATTCAGATAGCTAAATTTTCAAAAAAAAAATTAAATTTCCAATCTAAAAGGACGAACTATTTGTTCAAATAAAAGAAATATCAAAAAGGAGCGTTGTATTTTTCACCAATAAAGATGAATAGATCAATCTTCAATAAAAATTTTGAATTTTTCGCCAGAAAGAATACATTTTGACAAAATACTCGAATTTTTAACATAATAATTAAATTTTTAACAAAATATTTCAATTTTTAACAAATTATCAACGAAAAATATTCATATTTCAACCCGACAGAAAAAACGAATTTTTAATCAAATAGTTCAATTTTCAACAAAATAATTAAATTTTTAACCAAAAAATATGAATTATTAACGAAAAATGTAATTAATTGTATTTATACCAAAAAAGATTAATTCTAAAACCAAAAAGGCGAAGTTTCAACCAAGAAAATTAATTTTCAGGCAAAAAGAGGAATTTTTAACGAAATTCATGTTTTAATTCTAAAATATTAATTACATATCATCAATAAAGTTAATTTTTAACTAAGTAGACGAATTTTATATCATAATAGTGGAATTTTAACATCAAAACTTCAATTTTTTTAATGTATGTACTTTCTTGTAAAACAATGTACAATATTTAACAAAAAGATACAGTTAACTACAAATAGCTACTTTTTCTTGCATTTTCTTGTAGAAAAGTAAAAAAATTAACAATAAAGTACATGTTTCTATAATTCAAAAATTTGTATAACTTTTTATTTATATTTCTTTTTACTTCGTTGTAAAAATCTTCAAGGTATTACAGACAATTACAGAATTTTACATTTTTTGAATTTTGAATCTGTTCAGAATTAAGCAAGTTATACAATTTTTCGTTAAAAATACAAACTTTTTCATTTGAAAGTCTCAGTAGGTAAAAAAATGTAAGCGTTTGATTGACATTTTACAAACTATTCTTAATTTAAAAATAATTAAAAATTTATACGCTCTTATTCAATTGCAAATCTTATTCAAATATTTTTTCAATCTAAAATATTCCATTTTAACCCCTTCAATTTGAAATTTTATAATTCACGACGTCATTTTTGTTTAATATGTAGTAATATTTTACTTCTCTTTTAAAATGAGAAATTATAAATCATTTATCAAAAACTAAAGAATTTTAGGCTAAATTATTTGAAATAAAAATCATGTAAGTTGAAAATATATTTAGAAGTTTTGAAATAATTCCCAAATAGTTTAAAACGTGAAAATATTTCAGAACATTAAAAATACAATGCAGTTTTTTGAAGACGCCGAACACAAATTTATAAGCTTTTTAAGCATTTGTATCAAAATTCCTAGAAAACCCAAAAGTATATTTTTTTGAAAAATTAATTCAAAAATAAGATTTATTAGGATTTCTAAAATGAAAAAAAAAGAATCTGGATGAACTATCAACGAACAGTGTAATAGCTCATATATTTATTTCAGAAATCTTGAGAAGATTTCAATAAGGTTCAAATCAAATGTAGATTTTTGAACAATTTGGAAAGGTAGAAAACTTTCTTCAGACTCCTGCATGGGAAGATTTCAAAATCTTCTCTTTTTTTAAAGTAGCATTTCATATGATTCCTACCAATGTCAACAAAATAAATATTATGGAAGATTTTGCTGTATATTTTTAAACTTACAAATATTTTTCAAATTTTGTAGATAAGAAACAGTTCGTTTTGAAAAATATTTGAAAGTTTTGAAAAAAAATTCTAAGAATAATTGAAAGTTTGAAAAGATTTCAAAGAAAATTTGTATTTTTGAAGATTTTGAAATAAAATTTTGAATTCTTTTAATGATTTGTAAAGATAACAAGATTATCACAAAAATTCTTAAGAGTCCCCTTTTCCAAAAAAGAAATTTCAAGATTTTAAAATACATATTTTTTTATTTTTAAGAATTTTTAAATAATTTTAGGAAAAATTATAATCGTTTTAGAAGATATGTAGGTTTAATGATTTTGAAACGATTTCCAGAAATTTTAAACAAAATGTTTTAAGATTTTTTAAAGGTATATTAAGAAAAGAAAAACTTTTCCTATAAGATTCCTGGGAAAATTATTCATGATATTTTATTTTTGACAATAATTTTTCAAGATTTTAAAAAATTTCTTAAGATTCCTAAAAATGTTTTAAAAATCGACTAGACTTTCAGACGATTTTTTTCATTTTGAAAGATTTTTATAGATTTCAGGAAATTATTTTCTTGTTTGAAGATTCATAATTTCAGTTTAAAATGCATTTACTATCTATTTACATAATTAAAACCTTTTTTTAATGCAACCATTTAGTGAAACTGTAAGTATTTCGTTGAAAATTCGTATTTTAGGTAGAGTTGAAAATGATCTTTTTAATCGAAAATTTATATCTTTGGCTTAAAGATTGAAAACTTTTTTTTAGAAAATCTCTCTATTTGTATGGTTAGAAATACAACTGCGGTTGAAAATAAACCTTTTTTGTTTGTTGAGTGGAGTTCAACTGTTTTTCATATAAAAATTCTGAGTAAATCGGCAAGAAATGAAAATCGAATTTTCTATTATTCACAAAAATAAAAAGTTTCTTCCGAGATTTGTATAAATGTAATAAGAATAACACATTTTCGATGCAAACAAATGATTTATTAGTTAAATTTCAAAAGTTATGATTTTCCTTCACTAAGCCTCTCAAATCCTACGTCAATATTGGCATGGAAGCGCTCTTTCAAAATGAATCTCTCTCACATAAAAATGATTTTTTAATTAAGAAAAAATATATTTTAATCCAAATTGTAGAATTTTGAAGCCAAAAGGAAGAATTTTCAGAAAATAGTTATTTTTTCAATTAAAGAATACTTTTCAGGCAAGAAAGAAAATTAATTGAACCAAATGGTTGAAATTTCAAGCTATAAAAACAAATTTCAACAAAAATGGTTGGATTTTTAACGCGAAAATATAAGTTTTCAACAAAAACGTTCATTTCCAACCAAATCGTTGAATTTTCAACAAAATAATCAAATTTTTAATCATATAATAAATTTTTTATCATAAAATTATTTAAATTTCAAAAGTTATGATTTTCCTTCTCCAAGCGAATATTTCCTTTCATAACCTACATCAATCCTGGCATGGAATGCCTCTTTCAAAATGAATCTCCCTCACATATTTAAAAGCTGCTCTCTAATTCAACAGCATTCCGGAAAGAGGATTCACCCCCAATCCGTGGATTTGGATTTGTGAATCAATGAATGAAAATAAACTTTGTAGTTTCTTTCTTGAAAGTGGTGGTAAGGCTCACAAAAAGCCGGGCTTAAATTGGCAACTGTTTACGTATTTAGATTATTTTAATTAAGGCATCCGAATAAATCCACTAGCGCATGCGTCTCTTCAGACTCGACTCTTATACATTAAACCGCGAGCGCCTGTTGCATCTAGTCTCACTTGACACTTCGAGCCGTGCGATTAAAAAAAAAGTTCTTCAGTGTCAGTTTCTCCATTCAAAACCCGGGAAGCTTTCAAAGAAGATCTCATTCTTTTTACTTCAAGTGTCGAGATTTTTCATAGTTTCAAGGAAAGAAGAATCTGATTGTAGCTGATTGAATATCAGTTGTTCATCAGAGGAGTTGTTTATAAATCAGTTTTGGAAGACGGAAGCTGATCCATCATCCAGAAAGCTGACAAAGGCTGATTGGAGATTAGTCGTTCATCAGAGGAGTTGTTTGCAAATCAGTTTTTGAAGACATCATCTGATACATTATCAAGAAAGCTGAAAAAGGCTGATTGAAGATCAGTGGTTCATTAGAGGAGTTGGCAAATCAGTGGTGGAGAACGAAATCCGACCCATCATCCAGAAAGCTGGGAAAAGCTGACTGAAGATCAGTTGTTTTCGAGTTAAGCCGAAAAACTGATCTAAGATCAGCTCCTTGCCAGGAAACCTAATTAATTCTGTTTGAGGGTCAGTTGTTTCGAAGAAGCTGTTTTTGTAGACGAAAAATCAGCTTTTCTTGGTCAGTGGTTTGCACATGTCTCAGACGATCGAGGAAGAAATGAAGGCCAACAAAGCAGCGACCAAAATCCAGGCAGGATTCAGAGGATACAGAGTTCGAAAGCAGCTGAAAGAATTTAAGAGAGCAAACAGCGATAGTGAAATTGATGATCCGTCAAGTCCTCCTTCGTTGAAGAGAGGAGATTCCAGGACATCTTTGGAGGAAAAATCAGCCACGAAAATCCAAGCTGGAATTCGTGGGTTTTTGGTGAGGAAAAGACACCAACAGGAACAGCAGGCTGCTACCAGAATTCAGGCTGGATTCCGAGGATTCAGGACGAGGAAGGCCCTGAAGCAAAAGGGACAGTGACTTTTTGGATTAAAAATTCAAGGGGAGGTGATGAGAGAGACTAAAAAGGACTCTTCTGATAGGATTAGTTACGTTTTATTATGGACTGATTTTCCATGGAGACTTGCTGAGGTTTTTTCACTGGATTTATGAAGGAGGACATTTCTGAATTCTGAAAATGTAAGGATTTTGAGTTCTCAAGGAAAATGACGAGTGAATGGAGATTTTAAAAACATTCTTTGACCCAAATTGCCTTTCTTAAAACTAATTAAAAAAACATTCCTTAATGATTTTTTTCGTTAGTTTTTTCATTATGTTTTGTATCAAAAGGGTAAAAATAACCTTCATTCACTCTTCAGGCGAATTAAAAGTTTTAATAAAAATAGTAAATAAAAAGAAGTAAGTTAGGACCTAAGCCTGATTCAAAGTCTTGAAAGCTATAAAAAATATTCTTGATTTGACAAAAACTTTCAATAATCAATTCGCGAAATTAATTAAAGCTTTTGGGTCATTTACACAATTAAATAATTAATGCCTCAATAATTACGAAGTTACGTAATCACGGAAGCAATTAACGTTTTCTAGTTTACAAGCCGAAGTCGTCAATTTAATCTTTAAATTATTTCAAATAATAGATACAAATTAGAAATGAACATATGCTTTGTGATTATTGGAAAATAATTTAAAATAAATAAATTTAAAAAGCGACAGTTTTTGCAATAACAAGTGACTCAGTGACCAAGAAACGGATTGCCTTTGTTCCACAAAGTGAAATAAGGTCTGTTATTGTATATCACACGTTTCCCTGACCAGTTTTCCTTGGGCCACCCACAAGATTTGTTCACCGAGAATCTCATTTTTTATTTATGACAAGAGTTTGTTTATTTTATTTTTTCTAATATTTATATTATTTGCTTTTACTAAATTTAAGATATTTTCAAAGCATTTAAAATGCTCGTATAATTGTTTATTCTATTTGGGCTAAATTAATATTTTTTAATTTTAATCAAATTGTTATTAATATTATTCTTATTCTTGTTTTATTCGAAATTGCTCAAAAGAATTTTTTATATTTGAAATGTGTGATAAAAAATTCAATTTTCAATTTTAAAAAAAAGTTTGAATTTGGTTTTTAGTTATTGAGTTTTCTAAAATTTTGAAGGTAATGAACAATCAAAAATTTCAACATCCAAAAAATTTTTTATTTCTTTTTAGCTATTGAGTTACTAAATCCATACAACAAAAATCTGATTAAAAAATATTATTAGATTTCAATCAAATAAAGGGGGATTTTTTTTGCTCGTAGCACACGTTTAAACGCAATAAAAAAAAATTTTGGACAATGATAAAAAATATATTTTTCAATTGTTCTAAAAATCATATTAGAAGTACGGTTTCGTCAGGATTTGTAGCATAATTTTTTGGATTTTATTGAGCCAAAATTTTCATTTTTAAAAACTTGCAGGTTGGTCCATTATGGAATGCTACTTTTCAGTTATACTAGTTTTACTACTTGGAAAACTACTATTTTTTCTAGGAATTTTGTATATGACTATAAAAACTACTAGTATTAATAGGGAAATATTAGTTTAACTATAAACATCACACAATACTAGTGGCATTACTAGCATTTTACTATTTTTGAGTAGTAACAAGTATTACTAGCAACAATTTTATCAATAGTAGTATTATTATACTAGGAGATATAGTAGAAATACTATAAATACTAGATACCAGGAATACTGCAATTATTACTAGAAAAATATTATTTTATGTGAATATTTATTTTATTATTTTATTCTTTAATTTCTCGTTTTCTTCTTTATTTTTTAAATTTAAAAATTACAAAAGCAACGATAGAATTAAAAAAAAAAATAAGCATTTTACTCCATAAATGGTAAAATAAAAAACATTTTTTGATACAAATAAAATTAACAATAACTAATGCATTGATGTAAAATCAAATGAATAAATAACTAAATAATTAAGGTTTTATTTAATTAAGAAACTTTTTTTCTAAAAAAAAATTTATAATAAAAAATAGTGTTTTGGATACTGAACACTAATGTCAAAGAGTTTTGAGTATATATGTTATCCGTAACCATTTTCGACATTATTTTCTTTTCCGTTGAAAAAAATTACCAGCAGGTTAACATTTTTTCGTTTAAATAATTTTATAAACAAATTACTGATTTTGCTACTTCTTAACGCACATAAGCTTAGCATCTTTGTTAAAAAAGCCTAAATGTTGCTTTTTTTCATTATATTTGTTTAAATCACTAATTTTAAAATGTAAGTTTGTTTATTAAATTTTATAATAATGTTATAATAATTCTTAATCCTTAAGGAATAATTTTTGCTTATTATTTGTTTATAAAAAATATTTTCGAGAATGTGTGTTTTTTCGCGACCTTATTTTTTGTCAAAAATATGCACAAATACTTTTCGCTACTTCACGGTTAATTAAAGGAAACTTCAAATATTACATTTATATCGTGTTTAATTTTGCGGTTTTTCCAGCGTCGAATAACAACAATTATGAATTGTTTTTTTCAAATAAACAATAAAAAATAGATATTTGGAAACTTTTTAATGATGGTCTTTGATTTTTTATGAATAATAGGGATAAAAATTATTAAAACAAATAAGATTAGCAGTTAATTTTCAATTAACGGTAGCTGCCAAAATATTCCACTAAATATTGCATTAAAAGAAATCGATGGCCTCCTTTGATATGGAATGCCCCAATTATTAAATTTACATTAATTAAATTTCAATTTTTATATTAAATCTAATGAATATTAATCAAATTTAATTATTTGTTTTCAAATAGGTTGGAATTTAATATGCAAATATAAAAAGAAAATATTATTTCATTTGCAGAGCCTCTTGAAGGGAAGCACGTAGATCCGCATTGAGGCTGATGGCATTGGCCCAGTTAGAGTGCATTGGGCAAGCCATCATCCTCTGGCTACCAGATGTTTTTCATTTTAAAAAATCAACTTTAAGGGACCATGGCAAGTCAATCTTCGCCTACGATGCGTGGCGGAAGCTTGGACCGACTTTGGATGTCTTATTCAATCTCCTTCTCAGATTTTTTTATTAATTTATTAATTTTCCATTTAATTATTAATTATGCAATCACATCCTAAAGCATCGAGCCTATCGAACAAAACAATTTTTGTAAACCTTTTTCATTAGGGAGAGTTTAAATATTACGTAACATTAAAAAAAAACGGGGGTGTTGTTTCATTACGGTCTGTTATGGGCGGGGGGAGGGGGTTGACTCGACTGCGTAACATTTTTATGAATATAGAATAAAATTAATTTAGAAATTTTTCTAAATTTTGTAAATTTTACATTATTGTATAAGATTAGGAAAAAATTCTATTTTCAACATTGTTCTACCACACTAGAATTTTCTAAAGATTTTTTATATTTTCAAAGAGATAAGAAAAACTAAATGATAGAAAAAACCTATTTTGAAGAATTCGAACAAAAATCTGAAGTTTTTAAAAATAATTTTGAAATATTTTGAGGTTAAATTTTAAATGGTTAGGTTTAATTAAAAAATAATAAATGTAAGAGTTGAAGATTTCAAAATGTATAGAAAAAGAATATGAAGGATTTTACGATAAATATTTTTATTTTCTTTTAATGGATTCTAAGAGAAAATTAGCACAGATTACAAAACAGTTTAAATGGTTTCGTAAAATTTTGGAAAAAAGTGCTTTTGCCATAATACATCATTTTATTTTTCAAAATTTGAGTGAGCTTAAGGGGAGTATTTAAAACGTTTTCAAAAGATTACTTAAATTGTCAAAGAAGAATTTGAAAGATTTTAAAACAAATTATTTTTATTTTTGCAGGATTAAAAGAGTTTTCACGAAAAATTGTAATAATTTTAAAATACTAGAATGTTCCAAAAATGTTAAAGGATTTAAAAAAATTATTTCCTTAAGATTTATGAGGAAATTTTGTATGATTTTTTATTTTGAAAAATGAACTTGAAGGGAAAATTGAAAAAGAATTCAGAGTATTTCAAAATATTTGAAGAGATTGAAAAAAAATGTTAATTGTAAAAGATTTAAGAATGCAGATTTTTTGAAGATTTTAATCTCAAACTTTAGAAGAATCAAAAGACTTTTTTTCAACTAAATAAACAAATTTTCTTAAAATTCCTAGGGAAATTTGGAACATTTTAAGACACATTTGTTACATTTTGAATGATATTTTTAATTTCTTCCAAACATCTGAAAGTCCTAAATATCTTTTAAAAAGGCTCGAATTTTTCCTATTATTTTGTAAAATCCTGTAAGAAAATATATTTTCTAAATTCTTTTTTGTCATATCTGGAAAAATTTGAAAAAACGTAAGGCTAATCTTTTACATTTGGAATGACCTCAAAATTTCAAGAAAAATTTAAGTCAGCTATAATTTTTTTAGGAAGTTAAGAGGTTTTGAATAGATTAAGAATATTTTTTAACTTGGAAACACTTCCGAAAATTTATCAAATATTTTTTATTTCTTCCTATAACTTCTAAAAGTCCTAAATATCCTTTGGAAAGGTAGGTAACGTAAATGTTACGCAAGAGGGGGAGGGGTAAAATGGGAAAAAATATCGTTACGTAATATGCGAACGCTCCTTTACTCTTTTTAAAATAATTTAACATTCATATTCATTTTGCTTGTTCCTTTTTAAATAATAAATCTCTAAATACAAAATTTATGATATTGAAACTATTCAAACTTTTAAAATTCGACTCCATCTAGATTTTATATTATTATATAGGATATAAATGTTTTTATGATAATAAAGTTCTTCCAATAGAATTAATGTAGAAACGTTTTTTCTATGCTTAAACTTAAATTAGGGAAAAAATTGTGCCTTCAGTTTCTCGAGTTCGATTAATTTGTTTATGAAAAATTCTTTTTTTGATCAAGGATAAGTTTTAAAATATGTCATCGAATAAGGATGTTAATTTAGATATTAAGCAAGTAATGTAATTATCATTAAGTAATTATTTTCATTGTGATAGTCCTGAAAAGTATGAAAGTTAGTTGATTGTTAATTATGTATAAAAAATATTCTAAGTTTAAGATTACTGTATTATTAGCTTTATGGTTCAGTTAAAGTTATCTCAATTATTGAAAAAAAATCTGTAAAATATAAGACAACACTTATTTTAATATATTGTAAAATATCATTTTTCGAAAGATTTTGTTACGTTCATCCTGAAATTTGGATTTTGTTTATCAAATTCAATTTCTTCTTTATATTTTTCAGTTTTATTTGTTAAATAAAATTAATTGAGACAACTCTGACTATATTTTTTAATAAGTTATCCGCCCCGTGAATTTGTACATACTTTTCTATTATTAAATACGTTGTAACGAATAAACAACATATCCTCCTATTTTCTATTCGTTTATGGATTCCCTGCTTCCTATTTATTTTTTACCTGAAAATAAATATTTTACTATGTTCCAAACTAATAAAAAGTAAAAGGTTTGAAACTAAATAACTACATTTTAATAATAAAATTGTATGAAGAGTAAGAACAAAATTCCAACACAAAATTTCTTAAATACTTGCTGTTTGAAAATACAAAAATTATAAATAATCTTTATTTAGACGTAACTAGATAAATATTATTCTCAAATTTGAAATTATTCAATAAAATCAAAGAATAAACTTTTAACACGTTCGAAAATAAATAGTGTAATGAGAAATTTAATGATTAATATTTAATTGGAAATAGTTAGAGAAAAGTATTATTATTAAAAATATTAATTTAAAGAATTTAGAAAAAATGTTCTATATAAAAATAATGAAGTCTCTTGTCTCACCAAAAGGTAGCAGCACGTATGCAAGTAGTGAATTTAAAGCAGATAAAAAGATTTTTCTTTTACCGTCTGTTGATTTACAGTGAATTTATTAATTAACAAAAGATACCCAAAAAGATAAATTTTCAACAAATTACATCAACTTTCAGCAAAACAATTGATGTTTGTTTATCTTAAAGAAATAACCATTAAATTAAACCAAAAAATATGAAATTACTACCAAAGAGATTCATCTTCAAAAAAAAAAACAAAAAAAACAACTAATTTTTAATAAAGTAGTTCAAATTTCAACCAATAATAGAAAAGTTTAATTTCCAGATAAAAATAATTAATTTTTAACAACAACAAAAAAGAAAGAATGTAAAAACCAAGAAGTAAATTTTTACAATAATGAATTTCAAACCAAACAGTTGACTTTTTAACAAAGAAACTTAATTTTTTACCAAATAAGAAGAATTTTTATCAAAATACATACATTTTCTACCATGAATACTAATCTTCTACCAAAAAAGAAGAATTTTCAATAAATCACATCGATTTTCAAATGAATTAGTTGAATTTTAAAAATAGAAAAGATTAATTATTAACTAAAAGTGTAATAGTTATTATTATTTTAAAAAACTAATTTTCCACAAAACAGTTGAATTTTCTTCCAACTTGTTAAAATGTCAGGAGAAACAGACGTCTTTTAAAAATGGAATAGCTCAATTTTTAATTAAAAAATAGTAATTTTGGATTAAAAAAACAAACAGACAAATTTTCTACACAAAAGTTGAATATTCAACCAAACTGTTACATTTTCAACCAAGTTCACTTTTAAAAAAATAATTTAAACCAACAAAAAAATAATAATTTTTATCAATGTAGTTCCATTTTCAACCAAAGAGATGAATTTTCCATTCAAATTATGAATCTTCAAAACAAAACAAAAAGAATTAATTATTAAGCAAACCGTAGACTTAAACCAAAAAAGACGAAATTATTAGAAAAAATATGAATATTTAAATAAAAAAGGGAAATGTCAACAAAAGTAAAATTTTCAACTAAATAGATGAATTTTCAAGAAAAAAAAATTAAATTTTATTAACTTTATTCAAATTTCAACCAAAAATGAAGCAGTTACATATTCAAATAGAAAAATTAATTCTTTACAAAAAAAAGCAATTAAAAAAAAAGAAGTGAAGTTTTACAAAAATAAATTTCAAACCAAACAGTTGACTTTTTAACCAATATAATTAATTTTTTACCAGAAAAGAAGAATTTTCAACCAAATAAATCAATTTTTAACCAAAAGTTAAATTTTCCACAAAGGAGAATAATTTTCTACCAGAAAAGAAGAATTTTCTCAAATTACATGAATTTTCAATTAAATAGTGTAATTTTTAAACGTGAATAAATTAATTATTAACTACAAATGGAATCAAGTTGATGAAATTTTAAGATAAACAGACAAATTTTCTGAATAAAAGTAGAATTTTCAACCAAGTAATTAAATGCTCACATCACTTTTTTTAAAATCTGATTTTGATCAATTTACTTTGATTTTCAATCAAATAGTTAAATTTTGAAACTGAAAAAGATCAATTATTAACCGAAAAAGGAATAGTTTAATTTACAATCAGGAAAACAAATTAACAATGAAGAAAAAGACGAATTTTCTACCAAAAATAAGAATTTTAACAAAACAGATCAATTGTGAGCCAAGTTCACTTAAAAAATTATCAAAATATGCAATGGCCTCAACCTAAACAGATTAATTTTCAACCAAATAGTTGCATTTTTGCTCACGAAAGATGAAATTTATAATAAAAAAGATAAATTTTCGAACCAAAAATACAAATTTTCAACAAAATACTTGAAATGTTAATTAAAAAAAATTTCAGTCAATACAAATTTTAACCAAAAAATAATTGAAAATGTTTGAATACCTTTTTCAATGTATGTATTAATTTTAATGAAGATGAATTACAAATCCAATTTTACAACTAAACCATTGAATTTGCAAGTAAGTACATAATATTAATCTAATTAATATTTATAATATTTAATATTAAACTATAATATTAAATTTTAATGCATACTTACGGATTTCATTTAAAAAATTTAATTTATGAGTTACTATTAAATTTCTTAACTAAGCAGTTAGCCAAATTTGAGGTTTCAATCAACTACTTTCAACAAATTGTTTAGAATAAACAATCAATTAAACGACAAGCGTGGAGCTTATAAACAATATTTTAATATCAATTGATTAAATTTAATAATACCTTGTTATTTTTAAAAGTAAAATGTTAACTATGTTGATCTGAATTTTGTTCAAAAATAAAGAAAAATAAATTCCTTATAGTTCATGACAATTCATTTTTGCTTTTTAATGTATTCTGTAATTGTAGGTAAATTGTAACATTTTATTTTGATAAACCCCATGTCATTTTCCTTATCCCAGTATTCCTAACTAAATGGACAGAGTCTCTATACGTTTGATTCTATCATTTTCCATCTTTCTTCCAATCTGCAATCACCTCTATTCTTTTGAATCCCAATCTCCCTATCTATGTCTATCCGCCACATACCCACATGTATCCTTTTCATTCCACTCCCAATCCCTATTCTAGTGTTTCTTTCTAAATAATTCCTTAGCTTATTCACGCCTATCGTTTTCTATTCATTAGGAAATTTAAAATCTTGTCTTTCTTTTTCAATCCCTGTATTCTGATCTCATTGAATCTTTTTTCTATATTTTGTAAAATCTAAGATAGTCTTATCTTTTTGAATCCCAATCTTTCTATCTAAATGAATCCACCACTTATCCACCTCTATCTTTTTCTATCCGTTGGGCAATCTTAAATTTCCTCTTTCTTTTCTAATCCCTATTTTTCTATCCAAGTGAATTCGTTTCCATCTTTTCTGCAATATAAGATAGCCCTATCTTCTTGAATCTCAGTCTGTCTATCTTAATGAATTCTCCACTTATCCACATCTATCCTTTTCTATCCGTTGGGCAATAAAATATTTCGTCTATCTTTTATAATCCATATTTTCCTATCCAAATGAATCCATTTCAATCTTTTCTGAAATATAAGGTAGCCCTTTCTTCTTGAATCTCAGTCTTCCTATCTAAATGAATCCACAGCTTACCCACATCTATCCTTTTCTATCCGTTGGGTAATAACAAATTTCATCTATCCTTTTTAATCCCTATTTTTCTGTCCATGTGAATCCATTTCTATCTTTTCTGAAATATAAGGTAGCCCTTTCTTCTTGAAACTCAGTTTTTCTATCTCAATGGATCCATCACTTATCCACCTCTATCCTTTTCTATCTGTGGGGCAATCTTAAATTTCGTCTTTCTTTTTTAATCCCTATTTTCCTATCCAAGTGAATCCATTTCCATCTTTTCTGAAATATATATCAGCCCTATCTTCTTGAATTCCAGTCTTTCTATCTAAATGAATCCACCACTTACCCATCTCTATACTTTTCTATCCGTTGGCCAATCTTAAATTTCGTCTTTCTTTTCTAATTTCTATTTTACTAACCAAGTGAATTAATTTCCCTCTTTCCTGAAATATAAGATAGCCCTATCTTCTTGAATCTCAGTCTTTCTATCTAAATGAATCCACAGCTTATCCATTTCTACCCTTTTCTATCCTTTGGGCGATCTTAAATTTCGTCTATCCTTTTTAATCCCTATTTTTCTGTCCATGTGAATCTATCTCTTACTGTTCTGAAACATAAGATAGCTTTATCTTCCTGCATCCCAGGCTTTCTATCTAAATGAATCCACCACTTATCTCTATCCTTTTCTATTCGCTAGACAATAACAAATTTCGTTTATTCTTTTCCATTCCTATTTTCCTATTTAAGTGAATCCATTTCCATCTTTTCTAAAGAATAAGACAGCCCCATCTTCTTGAATCCTAATTTTTGTATC
>NC_046661.1:74694105-74696713 GCF_010883055.1 Belonocnema kinseyi | reverse complement strand
AGTGCTTAATAAGCTAATCCCTCTGTAATTATTGCACTCGCTTTTATCTCCCTTTCTCTTGTATATTGGTACGATAATCGCTTCTTTCTAATCGTCTGGGACATCTCCCATCTCGAACATAAATTTATCAATTCACAAACTCTATGTGGTATGTACTCGCCACCGTGTTTAAGCATTTCAGCGTTAATACCGTCTACCCCGGCAGCCTTACCGTTTTTCAAGTTCTTAATTATATCCCTAACCTCATTGACACAGACTTTTTCAATTGAGTTTTCTAACGCATCGTGTTCAACATCGCAGTTGTGGTGTCCTATAGCTTCATCTCCGAATTGTCTCCTAAAATAGTCTCTGAAAGCCTCTAGTATTCCATCTGCATCATATACCATTCCCCCCCTACTAATTTTATAATTAATTAATATAAACCGATATTATTTAAGCTAGTCAGATCGCCCATTAGTGGGACACGAATTTTGGAGCATCCCAGTGGGCACAAAATTTGGTGACGTCTTTACGATATCGTTACGACATCTTTACGAAGTCCTATGTCCGTGTCGTTTCGGTGTCTTTACGATATCGTTAAGGCATCGTCAGATCATACGACGTGTTTACGATATCGTAAAGACACCTTAACGGCATGAACATAGGATATCGTAAAGTTGTCGTAAAGATGTCGTAACGATGTCGTAAAGATGTCATAACAATGTTGTAAAGACGTCGCCAAATTTTGTGCCCACTAAGATATCCTTAAGTGGGACACCAAAGAAGAAGAACTGGGACAAGGAAAATTCAGTGGATTTTATCAAAATAAAATTGCACAATTTACTTATAATTTATTACAGAATACACTAAAAAGCAAGAATGGATTGTGATTATGGTCTAATTATTTATAAAGAAATAGACGTAGAAATGATTATAGACGCGAAAACAGGATACTTAAACGATTAGTTAAAGAAAGCAAAGATACAATTAGAGCAGAAGAAGAGATAAAAATACAAAACGACTTTGAAGGAAGCAGGAAACTAGTTTATAAAAAAATGAAAGGAAAAAAAAGTACAGAAATTGTCAACATTTAGCTTAAGGCAAATAACAGAAAAAAGTTTGAGAGTAGGAAAAAAAGTTTTCTGTGCATTTGTTGACCGAGAAAAAGCTTTTGACAAGGTAGATAGAAGTAAACTTTGGGAAGTCCTGAAAGAGTATGGAGTCAATGGATGGATCCTACAAGCTATAAAAACAATATATACAGGTAGCAAAGCGAGTGTAAGAGTGAATGGGAAACTGAGTGACTGTTTCGATATTATTCAAGGAGTTAGACAAGGATGCGTTATTTCTTCATGGTTTTTTATATTATTTATGGACAGGTGTTTAAGAATGGCTCTCTTCGACGAAGAGGGTGTGTATCGCGAAACAATAAGGGTACGTGGGTTAGCGTTCGCAGATGATAAGGTTGTTATGGCAGAGTCTATCGAAGACTTACAAAGAATGTTGAATAAACTAGATGCAAGCATGAAGAGCATGTGCCTCAAAATTAACGCAAATAAAACAAAAACTATGGTGTTCGAAGGAAAGAGTGAGAAAACACTGCAATATTCTATTAAATGATGAGAGAATTGAACAAGTTGATAAGTTCGTATATCTTGGTAGCTTATTTACTAGGGACGGGAAGATAGATGAGGAGTTAGATAGACGAATAAATGAAGGTAAGAAAGTTATTGGTAGAGCAGGTCCCCTTATCAGAAGTAAAAATATATCAAATAAAGCTAACATGGCAATACATAATTCTATATTTGTACCGACTGTACTATACGGTAGCGAGACATGGACTTATCAAGAAAAAGATAAGAGTAAAATTAACGCAATTGACATGAGATTCATGCGCATAATATGCGGGAAAACCCTGATGGACAAAGTAAGTAACGAGACAATTCTAAAAGAATGTGGTGCAGAAGAGACGCTAGTAGACACATGGGAAAGAAATCGGTTAAGATGGTTCGGTCACGTTGACAGAATGCCAAATGAACGACTAACGAAACAAGTGTATCAAGGTAAAGTAAATGGCAGCGTGCCCAGAGGTAGACCAGGGCAGGAAAGTATGGCGGCAAATAGTTAATAAAAAGAGTGTCAGTAGAGTGAATGAAGCCTGAAACAAAAGACCTTGGCCACTAATGGACCCAAGTGGGGAACCTTACATAACGACTTCGTGAGGTTCTTCGCTTGGGGTGATTGCTAGAGAGATTGATCAGCAACCTGGGTCGGAGCAGTGTTGCGGAGCGAACGTGTTATTTACTTAAATAGCACGAGAATTCTAAATCAATCTGAAAAATCTCTATCCCTTCCACACACTACCCCTTTCCCCTACTGAGTGAGTCACGCCTACCCCGAAAGGGAAATGGCTTAATGGTGTAATAATAATAATATTTATTCTAAAAAAGTTTTTCAAAGTCACAACTGTTTATCTTTTTCTATCCATAATATTCACAACTGTTTATTTTCTCTATCACTGACTTTATCCCTTGTGGTCCCATGGGCCTACCTTTTTCTACCTTTGCTGTTCACAAATTCCTATCTTCATCTATCTCAGACTACTCACTATCAACGATATATCTTTTCA
>NC_046661.1:74679600-74694005 GCF_010883055.1 Belonocnema kinseyi | reverse complement strand
TATCCCATCCACACACTACTCCTTTCCCCTGCCGAGTGAGTCACGCCTACCCCGAAAGGGAAATGGCTTAATGGTGTAATAATAATAATAATAATAAAATTAATCATGTATTTTTTCTAATCGATCAAATAATGTCTTAGCCACTCATTGTAACGGTTTTTGCACAAAAAATTCCAATTCCTCATTTAAAAATTGTATTTATCTGGGTTAGCTTTTCCCAATATCATTTAAAAAAAAGGATTTATTTTTGTGTGGATTTTTTGGATAAGAAAACTTACATTACCAAGTTATATTTATTTTAATATTTAATAATACAGGGTTGATGAAAATGCATTTAATATCAGCACGTCAGATTTTATTTTCACAATTCAATACAATAAGCCATAAATTAGCTAACTGATCTCATTCTCTATTTCAAAAAACACATTTTTTCCCTAAATGCACACTGGCTGACTAGTAAACAAATAAATACAAGTATACAGCTGGCTTAACTTTCAATGCAAGCAATACTGAATTACTTAACATACTAGAGTGTTCTAACAAATTTTAATTCGAGTTAAATTTCAATTTAAAATTTCTAATAAACAAACATAATTAAATTACAACTTAGTTCGATACCAATCTACAATTAAAACATACAATTTCCCTACTTCATGGCTCAGTTATTATACTAATTTAAATATTCATTATTTATCAAAAATCAAAAAACTGCCTAAAGAAAAATTTAAGAGTGATTATAGGCCAAAATACTTTTTTTTATAATCGAGCACGCTATTATTGGTCTCTTTCTCTCTCTTTCTCTCAGATAAACATTCAGTATCTCTAAATAAGCGCAGAGGGGTCAAAAGAAAAAAACATACATCATAAATCTAAATTGCGTAAAATCCCGATTTATAAATTTGAATTTCCCGCCGATTGAATGCAGCAATGCTGCCAATTCGAAATTATGCGCGAAAATTTGAATTGAATTTGTCGAATTTTCAAGAATCGGGAAATTCAGTCGTACGAAAACAGGCGACGATTACTTGGAAATTCTTAACTTTTCGTCGTAATAAGTCGAATCGAGTGTCAATTTCCGATAAAAGTTAATTAGCAAATATTCATTAACTTTATCTGCGTCTGTCGCCTCTTGCTAAAGTCCAACTGATTCGCCACCGGAATCGCAGAATTTTACTAAACCAGTTCGATGGACTGTCGACGTTTCTCGGGATTCCCCGAGATATCAACTTGTACTCACAGCCAGCACTCCAAGCGACAATTTTTTTTTTCTAGAGTTTAAGAGAAAATTTACAGTTTTTTCAGATTTTTAATTTAAAAAGTCATTCGGTTCTTTGACTTATCTTTATTATTTAAAAGACAGATCAAACGTCCAAAAATGAATAACTTAAGAATCTGAGTTTCTGCACTTGTGAGAAACGTATATCTGACATCTAGTGGCGAGACGTGTAACTTAAAACCGCCCGGGAAATTCAAAAAGCAAAATTTGACCAAAGCTGATTATTATCCCAGTATAATTATTCTTCTTGCAAAACTAATTAAGAATGCAAATAATAATGGAGAAATCTTAACGTTTAGGATAAAAATGAATATTTACCAATTAATTAGAAAGCTTTTAAATTCTCTCATACCCCAAGAATTAATTTACATACATAGATCTGATTGAAATGAGTTATTTTAAATTAAGAACGCTTATCACAATTTTCGAGCAGTCTACCTAATGAGATCTCTTTCATGGAATGAAATAAATAGGACGAATTTGGGTATGCCTAGTGTTGTTGGATGATTTCCCGGTTACTTCCCGAGGACAAGCCCGTTGAAATGGTTAGGATGAGAAAGTTGAATTTCAGTATGGGGTAGACAACTGTTGGTGTAGCACTCGAGAAGGTCAGTACTACAACCAACACATTTATTGCAGTGGCAGGTGAGACCATCTCCACACATTCCATATTTGTCGTCATACCCCCCACATATCTCACCAGGACCCTGAAAAAAATTAAAAATTAAATGTTCCGCCGAGTAACTCAGGCGGTAACGCGTCGGGTTTGTAAACGGCAGGTTGCGGGCTCAATTCCCTCTGCCTATACTTTTTTCAAACATTTTTTTAAATACTAAATTCTCTTATGAATTCGTTTTAAAGTATAGGAAAAAAAAACATTTTAAATTCTTTCTTTTAATGTAATACTCGATTTTTTCAATCTTTTTGCGCAAACAAATTTATCTTCTATAGATTTTGATTAATTTTACAATTTTTTTACAATTTTTATATACACTTGAAATTTATACGAACAAAAAATTAAATTACAATACAATTTGATTCATTTTTATTGTCTCTTTTATGGAAACGCCTGTGCATTATGAATAAATTATTCAATTAATAGAATACTTTTTAAAAAACTACAATACTTTACATTATACAGGCGACGAAAACTTTAAATTCGTTTTTCTTGAAACTAGCCAAATATTGAGCCTTAGGAATTTCACAATTTTACCTTGGCAATTGAAGTTTTTATAATTTACAGTTTTACTTAAAATTGCACAAATTTACGTTTATTAATAAAAACAAAACGAAAAACGGTTTTCAACCAAGAACTTCAAATCAAGAACATCCTACAGCAAACTTAGATATTCAACTAAATAATACAATTTTTGAGAACAAAATATGAATTTTCAAATGGAATAGTGAAAGTATCAGTTAAAAAATTTAATTTTCTACAAAGAAAATAATTTTCAACAGACAGTGCAATTTTCAAGCAAGGAGAAGAATTTGATGCTAAAATGATGAATCGTCAACCAGAAAATGAAATTTCAACAAAAAAAGTTTAATCATCAACCAAAGAGAGGAAATTTCAACTGAAATGATGAATCAGGATTTATTCGTTTCTAGGCTTAGAAAAACAACTGTTTGGTTAACAATAAAAACATTTTTTTTTAAATTTAAATATTTTTTGTTTCAGAATTCGGCCTTTAGGTTGAAAACTCAACTATTTGGTTGAATATTTAACTTTTTCTTTGAAAAATTGTTTCTTTTGATTAAATGTGCAACTATTTGGTTCTTAATGCAAATGTTTGGTTGAAAATTCAACTATTTTACAGAAAATTAAGTTTTTTAGGATTAGAAATCAAATTATTTCTAAAACATTCGACTTTTTAGCTTAAAAATAAACTTTTTTGTTTTTGATAGAAAATTGTACATTTTGGTTAAAAAAATAGTCTTTTTTGGTTGAATTCAACTTTTGTTTTAATTAAAAAAAATTATTTTTAGGTTAAAATATCAACTCTTACTACTTTGTTAAAAACTAATTTTTTCAGGTTAAATATTCATCATTTTAGTTGAAAATTCATCTGTCAGTGTGACAATTTTTCTATTCTATTAAATATTCTTTTTAAAAATTAGTTTGTTAATTGAAAATTTACCGATTTTATTGTTATTGATATTTAATTTTTATAGCAGAAAATTAAACTTTTTGGTTGAGAATTTATTTATTTTGTTGAAAATGAATTTTTTTTTAGTAGAAAATTAATCGTATTGATTAGAAATTAAACCAATTGTTGAAAAACTATTTGGTTATATTTCATTTACTCTGATAACAATCCATCTATTTTGGTTAAAAATACAACTTTCTGGTTGCAAATTAATAATCTGTTTTGATTAAGAATTTAACTATTTAGCTATAAACTATCTTTTTGAAGATTCATAATTTTAGTTGAAAATTTATCTCTCTGTTCGAAAATGTCACTATTCTTTAAAAATTCGTTTTTTTAAATTAGTGTTTTCAACTGAAAATTTAGCTACTAGATTTTCTATTTATATGTCATCTTTTATAGTAGAAAATGAAACTAATTGGTAAAGATTGTTTTCTATTTTCTTGACGATTCGTCTTTTTTAGAGGAAAATTAATTTTCTTGGTTGAAAATTTAACTATTTAGTTGAAGATACATTTCTTTGGTTCAACATTTAAGTATTTTATCAAAAATCTTTTTTAAAATTAACTTTTTATATCGATAATTCAACTGTTCCATTTTTTGGTTGAAAAATGTTCGTTTTGTTGAAACAACAATTAGTGGGTTAAACATGTATGAACTTTATTTAAAATGCGTCTTTTTGGTTGAAATGTTAGGAATTTAAAGCATTTTATATTTAATTTAATACAGTCCCTACGTTATTTTTATTTAAAAGGAATTATCTTTATTGTTTTATTTTTTATTATCAATCATTATTCTACAAAGATTATGATGTATCAGCAAGAATGTATATTCATTTACATTACATAATAATGCAACTAAATTAACCTTGTTTACATGTTGCACTTCCTTGTGATTAAAGTGCAATAATCGCTTTTTATAATAATAAAAGAATCTTTTTTCAATAAGATTGATTGTGATTGCACTTTGTCCTTGGCAACTAAACTGAATTACTCAGAAAATAATGAAACAAGTAAATAAGCAATTTAATAACAATAATAGACATGAATGATTATTACAAAGCCATGAATAAAAAAATAATTTATAAAAAAATTGTAGAAATAATTTGACAATTCAAATAGAATAATAATGATATTTTAATATACAGTATATTTTTTATAATGCAATATGTTTGATTATAGAGTGATTTAAAAAAATATTTTTCAATTTGATATGTTTATTATTCTCTACTTATTGTATTTTGTAATTGGCACACTTCACGTTAAAAAAGCTCATGGAAAAATATTTTTCTTAAAAAAACAACAACAAAAAAGACAAAACTCAAATAGGTTAACTCTAAATCATATCTGATTTTGAAATAATGTTCTCAACAAATTATTGACTAAAAATTTACAGCTTAGGCTAATGTGCGTATTCAGTTTCGAAAATAGTTTTTTTCCTGATAAAATTAATAAAATAATTTCATATAATAATTTTTAAATTATTTATTTCTACCAATAAAGAGGACTTTTTTTACCATAAAAGATGATTTTTCAATCCAAAAGGATGACTTTTTCACAAAGTACTTGAATATTTAACAAAATAATTAAATTCTGAACCAAATTACTGAATCTTCTATCTACAAAGATAATTATGTAACTAAATAGTCGAATTTTCAAACACCAAAGATTAAACTTAAACCAAGAAGTTGAATCTTCAAGCTGGACTGCAGAATTTTTTAGAAAACACATTAATTTAAAAAAAAAGATTAATTTTTAACAAAAAATTAATTTTTAACCAAATAGTTACATTGTCAAATTAGAAAGATACATTAAAAAAAATAATAATATTTGATATTTCAATAACAAAATATGATATTTCTATCGAAATAAATGCATTTTAATCAATTTTTCACAAAAAATATTAATTTTGAACTGAACACATGAACTTTCAAACAAATAGTGCAATTTTCAACATAATATGTAACAGTTGATATTTTTCACTCAAGAAAAAAAAACAAATATAACTCAAATTGTTAAATTTTTGAAGTCAAAGACGAATTTTCTACTAAACCAAATGGTCGAGTTTTTAATAAAAAAAGGTTCAACTTTAAACAAAAACAGCTAAATTTTTGAAAAAATAGTCAACAAATAAATTTTTTAACTAAATAGTTGATTTTTCAGTCAATAGAGAAAATAATTGAATTCAAATTGAAATGAAAATGGAAATTTCTGCCAAAAAGTATGAATTTTAAAATCAAAAAGACGATTTTTAAATCAAATGCATGAATTTCTTAACAAATAGTGAAAATACAACTATTTGTTTCGAAATTCACGCATTTGGTTGAAAACCAACAAAGAGATGAATTTTTAATAAATATAAGTGTTCAGTTAAGAAAGTAAAAAAAAATTGAACTTTCGACCCAAAAGACGAATTTTCTGTGAAACAGATGTTAATTTTTAAATGAAAATATGAATTTTTAACAAAAAAAGCTCAATTTCAACCAAGAAAAATTAGTTAAACTTTTACACTTGTAGGTGAATTTTTAATTACATTTTTAGATAAAAAAATAAGTTTGCACCCACAAAAAAACGAATTGTTCGCCAAAAAGATGATTTTTCAACTAAAATGATGAATCTTCAACAAAAACATGATTTTTTTATCAAATTGGTTAAACCTCCAAACAAATAGTTAAATTTTCCACCGGTTATCTTTTTACTGAGAAAACTGGAGAAAATTACACTCAACTCCCGATAAAAGACGGGATTCGGGCATGGCCCTCCTTGGCCTTGATCCTAAACCAAAGGAATCCAAACATAAACAAATAGGAACCATTTGTGTTATGTTTGGGCGCATGGCGCAATCTGACGTAACTAACGCGGCTCCTCTCATCGTGAAGCTGTGAAGGCTATCAGTTCTATAAATATTGTAAACGGGGGGGGGGGTCTTATATCGGGAGTTGAGTGTACTGAAATTTCATTTAATTTTAGTGAATCCAACAAATATTTTTTAGATAATAAAAAAAACTTACTCTGCGACATTGCAAAACTTCGCACAGGGATGAAAAGCTGATACCAAATTTGCACTTGTCGCAATCATTGCCACAAGTTTCACATACGATTCTCTCTTCCTCTCGATCCCTTATCGACGGATAAGCAATGCATCTTAAAAAAAGGAATGATTGTAGTTATTGTCACCATAAAACATAAATCACTATAAAAAACACCAATAAATTACGATAGTGCTTCCGACTTTATTAGAGGTACTAGCATTTGCCTGAACGTTTGGCCCGGGGAGAGGAAAACTGTGGAAAACCCCTCCCAATGCCAAACATTTTTTGACAGTCGAGTTTGAAGGTAGACATTCGACCAAGACTATCGAATGCGAACAATCATCCTCGGCGTCAAAATTTATTTATATAATGGATTAAAAAGATATATATTCTTACAAAGGAAGGACTGTGACCAATAGGAAAGCGCCTACACTTTGAATGGCCATCCTCTTGTTCGGAATATCTGAAAAATAAAATTATTCATTTATTTATATGTATGTAGTTATATGTCTTTAATTTTTTGCATCATCAGTTTAGCATGTAAAAATTCCAAATAATTACTGTCAAAAAAAATATGTAGTTATGGGGACAGGTTTTTAAGGAAAATAACCCTTTTTTTTGGTCGTTTCAAAATTTTGCAAAATTTTTTGCATAATTTTAGAAAAAATTTGAAAGTGAGGAAATTTTATTTTTTTCTCAATTGGAAGAGAAACATTTTTTTGTTTTTAAGATTTTAATCAAGTTAGAAACGGGAAAATGTTGGATTTTAAGCTTTTCTAAATTGGAAAAGGCATTTCTATTTTCTTAACATTTTTATTGAGTTGGAAGGCAGAAAATTTTGATCATCCATAGTTTTTCCGAATTGGAAGAGGGAATTTTTCGAAATACTCTTATTGAGTGGAGAAGGCAAATAAATGTTTATTTTCAATATTTTTTCTTGAATTGGAAAAGGACATATTTTTTTAAATAAACAAATTTTTATCCACTTGGTAGCGAGAAAAGTTTTGGTTTTATTTCTTTCTGAATTGGAAGAGGAACCTTTTTTATTTTCAACATTTTTATTAAGCTAAATGGAAGAAAATTTCGGTCAATAATTGTTTTTCTCAATTGGAAAAGACCAATTTTGTAGCTTCAACACTCTTATTGAGTGAAGGGGCCAAATAACTTTATATTTTCAATCTTTTTTCTGAATTGGAAAAGGGTAATTTTTTAAAACATTTTTATTACGATAGAAAGCAGGAAATTACGATTTTTTTCTAACTCACAAGTGTGAAATTTTTCGTTTTTAGATTTTTAGCGACATGGACGCGATAAAATTTTGGTTTTTTATTTCTTCTGAATTGGCAGAAGAACATTTGTTCTATTTTTGAGATTTTCAACGACTCGAAAGGAAGAAACGTTTGATTATCAATCGTGTTTCTGAATTAGAAGGGGGCCATTTTTTCTTTTTAAAATTCTTATTGAGTGAAGGGGGCAAATACATTTTTATTTGAATCTTTTGTCAGAATTAAAAATTGATTTTTTTTATTTGCATTGAGTTAGATGAAGGGAAATTTCGATTTTCATTTTTCTCCTAAATTGAAAACGGGCATTTTTTCGTTTTAAGAGAAGGAAATATCGATTTTTATTTTTTCCTGCATTAGAAGAAGGACGTTTTTTCTTTTAAACATTATTATTGAGTGAAGGGAGCAAATAAATTTATTAAAAATTTTTTTTCCTAATTGAAAAGGGTACTTTTAAACAATTTTATTGAGCTGTATATGAGGGGGGGGGGGGGGGGGGGGTATTTTTCCCTGATTTGGAAGTGGGAAGTTTTGGTTTTATTTTTTTCTGGATTGGAAATGGAAAATTCTTTACATTTAATATTTTTGTTGAGTTGGAATGGGAGAAAATTTTATTTCTATTTTTTTCTGAACTATAAGACGCCAATTTTTTCTTTTTAATATTTCTATTAAGTGGACATCGTAAATTCGGTATTTTTAGCATTGAGATCAAAGGTAGGAACTTTTTATTTTTTATATTTTTTCTGAATTGAAAAAGGATTATTTAAAAAAAAATTCTATTAAGTTGGATGGGTGGAAATTTGCATTTTATTATGTTTTTGTTTCTTAATTGGCAGTGGGAAATTTTGTTGTTTTTAGATTTTAGCGAATTGAAAGCGAGGAAATGTTGGTTTTAATTTTTTTTCTGAATCGGAAAATGGTCTTTTTTTAATTTATTGAGTTCGAAAATAAGAAATTTCTATTTTTATTTTTTCCTGAATTGGAAGTGGGATATTTTTTGCTTTTAAGTTTTTTAGCGACTTGGAAGCCAGAAGATTTTGGTTTTAATTTCTTTTGAATTGGAAGAGGAAGATTTTTTCAATTTTAAGAGTTTTATCGAGTGGGAACCTTTCATTTTTAATTTTGTACAGAATAGAAAGTGGGACATGTTTTATTTTTAACATTTCTATTAATGTGAGTTGAAAGGGAGGATAAGTTTTAATTTAGAGCATTGAAAATGACAGCTTGGATTTATATTTTTTAACCAGAAATCTTTGAACTGTTCCATTTATAAACGTTTAAAATTATGCAACTTAATCGTATATAATTTAAAATTGTTCAATTAGAAAGTACTGAAAACGTTTTATTTGGTGTAGATTATTGAGCCTTTTAATTGAAAATTTCGGAATTAAAATATTCCTTAGCGTCAATTTTAAAAGTTTGAAATACAAAAGAGCTTCACTCTGAGTGCTTTAATTTGTAATTCATTTTTTATTTGTTCAAATAAAAAAATGTTCAGTTTTAAGAGCTCAAATTTTGTAATATCAATGATCATAAAAAATTGGAAAAAAACTGGATAATGACCGGGACCCTGATACGAAATTTCCTATTTCATTAATAAGTAGGAAACAATGTTACTAAAATAAGGGTTATAAACAATTAAAATTGCTTCAATAATATTTAAAAAATACTAAATCTATTATTTTATTCTTATTTATGGGTATCTTCTTAATTTATTTATCTGTTGCGTAAACTTAATGATATTACAGTCAGCAATTAAAAAATGGAATATTTTACCAAGAGGAAATTTCAATAACTGGAATTAGTATTGGATTTATGCCACTCTTGGATTTTATCACACGCGTGTATTCTTCACGTGCTCATTGTAAATATGGAAAAAAACGAAACGACTAATGATTCTTGCAATGTTGCAATTATAAGCGCGACTATAGTACAATAAAAAAAATCGCTTTTTTTGTAATATGATTTATTTATTATACGCTCTCGATTTTAAACTTTTATTATTATTCAGTAATTACTGAATCAGTATATTTTATGTAAGAGTGATAACATGTTGATTTCTGATGAATTAAAAAAATGAGCAAAACATGTCATTGACACTGTTTACTACCATTCATACAAAATTAAAGCACGCTAATAATTTATTTACAGAGTTGACTTAATATCAATTATCAAAAGATAATTCTTCAATTCTTGTTTTGTTTTGTGTTATTTCAGATTCACACTGGGACATTTATTATCCTTTATTTTTAATTTAAGTTTTTTTCTGTCTTTTGCAATAAAATTTGTTTCCAGGAATGATTTGTTTTTTAATGAATCGAAGGGTCTGTGACTTGGGACGGTTATTGATTGATCAATTTAATATTGCGAAGAAGGAAAATTTTCCTGATTATCTAGGTCTTCATTATTGTACCGTGAACTGTTTACTACAAATCATAATCGGGCCAGTCATTACGAATAACAAAAGTGAGATTAAGTAATCAGTATGTTATAACTATACTTTTCACACATGGACCCATGGCCAAGAGCGTGATCGGCCATCTTTGAAACTTTGTCTTCAAAAATCTTTAAGTTTTTATTTTTGTAATTAATTTTTATGAATCTATTTTTATCGCATACTTAATTTATATATATATATATATATATAACATTTATCTTTTTGTTTGAATTTTTATCTTTGTAGGCTGAAAATTGAACATTGATTAAAAATTTAACTATTTGATCGAAAATTTAACTTTTTGGTTAAAAATTCAACTATATGTTGGAAATTTAATTATTTTGTTCAAAATTAAAGTATTATGTGAAAAAAAATATTTTTGGCCTAGAATTCAACTGTTTTGTTGAATATCTGGCGATTTATAATCTCCTGAAAAAATCAATTATTGGTAGGAAAGTGTGATCATGTGTTTGAAAATTCTTCTTTGCAGATTGAAAATCGAGTGTTTCGTTGAAAAATTCAAAATTTTCAAACAGACGAATTTTGAGACAAATGGTCCAATTTTTTACAAAAAGATGAATTTTCAACGAACAACCTATTAGTTGATATTTCAAGCAAAATAAAACGAATTTTTAACAAAACTGTTAATTTTTCAACTACATAGTTAAAATTGTAATCAAATGTTTAATTTTTATTCTACTAAGATGAATTAGCAGCCAAAAAGACCAATTCTTAAGCAAATGGTCGCATTTTTAAGAAAAAGATGAATTCTCAACGAAAAATCTAATAGTTGGTACTTTAGGCAAAAAAAAAAAAAAGAAAACGACTTTTCAATCAAATTGTTAATTTTTCAACCATATAGTTAAATTTTCAATCAAATGTTAAATTTTCGACATACAAAGATGGGTTATCAATTAAAAATACAAATTTTCAAACAAATGGTTGATTTTTTAATACAGAGATTATTCTTAATCTTTGTAGATTGAAAATTTAACTATTTGTTTAAAATATTAACTATTTTGTTGAAAATTTGTTGGCTATTTTTTCCTTGAAATATCAAGTTGTTTTGTTCAATAATTCATCTTTATCAGTTAAAGATGGAATATTTGGTTAAAAATTGAACTATTTGGTAGAAAATTTGTTTGCTTGTTTGCTGAAACATCAACATATAAAATTTTAATTCACAATTCATTTTTCTTAATTCAACCATTTGTTTAAATATCTTCTTTTTGGTTAAGAATTGAACTATTTAGTTGAAAATGCAAGTATTGTTCGAAAAAATTATCTTTTTTCGTCGAGAATTCAAACTGCTTTCTAGAACATTCATTTCCTTTTTTTCTTGTTGAAATATCAACTATTAAATGTGTCGTTGAGAATTTATCTTGTTGTTAAAACTTCGACCATTCGTTTTCAAATTCGTCCTTTTGGTTCATAATTTTTAAATTTAGTTTCTGATTGATTTTCTATTATACACATTAAATATTGAAGAGTAGATAAGAGTAGGGTAAGATTACAATTATTAAACAGTAAGGATTTTTTCATTTTAAATCATCAAAATTGAACTACATGTTTCCAAAAAATGTTCAGAATTGTATTATTTTAAACTAGAAAATATGCCAAATTAATGAATCCTTTATTGTAAATTCTAATAAATAAAGAATTTTAAATTGCATATAATTCAAATTTTTTTTATTTTCCAGTGTTAACCTTTCAATATGAACCACATTGAAAAGTTGAAAATTAACCGAAATATGTATTAATTAAAATATTATATAATTATTGATTATCTTATTGAATTAATTTATTATTCAGTATCATCTATAAAAATTTAAAAGGCTTGACTTTTGATCTTAAAAAAAATCAATATTTAAGAACTCTGATTTGTAAATCTTTAAAAAAGGAGAGTTTAATTCAAATCTTTCAAATTTAAGAGTTTTCTAATCTTGAAAATTTAGAGTTAAAATTTATGCAAGTTTTAAATTTTGCTACTACATTTTCAAAATTCAAGAAGTTTTGGACTGTAACTTCAAAGTTCTTAAACTTTGAATTTTTAATCTTTAAAACTGAATATTCTTTCATTTAAAAAATTTACAATAGAAAATTATGCAAATATTAACTTTAAACATTAAACATGATGTAATTTGTATAATTTAAATTTGAAAATTCTTCAATTTTGAAGATTTGGAATTGAAAACTTGACTTTTGATTGCCAAAATTATCAAAATTTAGGAAATTTTATTTATGCATCTTTGAATTGTTAAGAATCGAAGAATCTTTAAGATAGACCCACTTAAAAAAATATTCGAAATTTCACGATTTTAAATTATAAAGTATTAGAATTGTAGAATAACTAGAATATATTTATTTTCAATCAAAGAAATCGTTTCTTTAACAGAATTTTTTTATTGGACCACAAATAATTTCAAAACGAAGAAAATCCTTTACAAAAGTTGTATTGGAATAAAAAACCATTTCTTTGAATTAAAAAATATGTATTTGACTCAAGAGAAATTTGATTGGATGAAAGAAAATTTTCTTCGAGTCAAAGGAAATAGAGTAAAAAACATTATTTTTAAATATTAATTATCCCCGCATTTGTAACATATCGTAACAGTTTTACAAAGCAGTATTATTTGTATTCCTAATTATACAAAATTCAAGAGTTATATACCTGCAATGTAACATTGAAATTTATATAATTAATGTGAATTTAATTTTCTGTTAACATTTGTTTGTTAATTTTAATTTCAGTGGTAATATATGAACCTAATTTCCTGATTTTTATTGATCTAAACGATTTTCATTTTATATTGTATAACTGTTAAATTACTAATGAAATGGAAAGAAACGCCACAGTGTGACAATACTTCGATGATGCTGTTTAATTAATTCTGTATTTTACATAAAAATTCCATAATTTCTACGTAATGGGTATGCAATTGTTACGTAATTAATATGCAATTTTTATATAACCATTAAGAAATTATAAAATATATGTTAGGATGTAGGTATGTTTTCATGATATTTGACAATTTTGAGATTATTGAAATATGATTCATGATTGTTTTGAACCCCTGGGTTACTATGACTCATTATTATGGTTCTCGAATTTGTGAGTCAGTTTGACACATTTTGAAACCATTGAGAAGTCTTTTGATAAGTTGATTACATTTAATTTCATAGAATAACAAAATAATATAAAATCTAAAATATTCACAAAATTTTGAAGTTTAACATGAAAAGAATTGTTATGAAAGTGTGATTAAAAAAAAAGGTTCTACCCGGAAGAGATATCGATGCTCGTTCAGTATGGATTCAATTCTTCGCTCCAGTGATATCAATGCTACAAAACCTTTTGTTTACATCATTTTTTATTTATATTTTAATTTTTCGAAAGAAATTGTTTTTTAATTTGTAGTATTGTTATATTTTTAGTATTTCCTACTTAATTTAAAGACAAATGAATTGCAATTTTTTAATTATCAAGTTAATGGTTATTTTTTAAATTAAACTTTAATACTAATAATAATAATTGTACTAGGAGAAAAATATTTTTAAAACATCCAAAATATTTTCAAATTATAATTAAAAAATATGAAACTGAACTACCATTAAAATATGTAGTGAATAGAATGTCATAAAATGGAAAACCTATAAGACAAATGGAATAAATTTTTTTAAACCTAATTTTCATTTTAATGAACTCACCGATGAAATCTCGAGATAGAAACAAATCGAGAAATCCGAAATGAACGACGAGGCCGGAAATTGCCCAGGTTGTCCATCGACTCGGTCACAAAACTGATTTTTATTTTTTTATTTACAAAATTCCTTTCACTTCTCCACAAGTCCACAATTTTCCGGTGGATTTAAAATCCCGCCCGAAAAATTGGACCTCACTTTTATTTTGCTCCCCAGGTGAAGTATAATTTTGTTGCAATAAAACAAATATTTGGGCCTGAATAACTAATAAATGAAAATCATTAAATAAATGTAATATTACATATTATAAATAAAAAAATATTTATCTTAAAAGGGCTCAACTACTCTGTGGCTTAAAACTTGTATAGCCACTCTCGACCAACTCGGAACGAGTAATGGATGAAAGTGGTACTCTGTCCTAGAATGATACAGTTAATCCCCACTCAAGTACTGGCCAAACATTTGCTGTGTCGGGGGTAGGAATTATCATTCTGAGAAAATAAAACTCTCTTGGGGGCCGCCCATAAAC
>NC_046661.1:74675744-74679590 GCF_010883055.1 Belonocnema kinseyi | reverse complement strand
AGTAGCCTTAAATTCTTTCAAAATATAGAAAATAGGGTGATTTTAAAAAAATAGGCGAACCAATTTTTTCAAAATAAAGTTAATGTAAATACAATATTAAATTCAATATGAAAAATGTTCAATTCCAAAGATTTCAAGACGAAATATATCTTATTTTTAACAAAATTGCTGAGTATTCGACAACACAGTTTTTTTTTTAACCAAACAGTTGCATTAACAACCATGTAGTTGAATTTCGAAGCAAAAGGTAGTTTGCAGCAAAATAATAAAAAATTTTACCAAATAGTTAAATGTTTAATCTAAAAGGAAAAATTTGTACCGAAACCAACAAAGATGCATTTTTGACCAAATAGACGAATTTTTAAAGAAAAAATTTAAATTCAATACAAAAATATTAATTTTTTACATAAAAAGACGAATTTTTAACCAATGAGTTGAATTTTCAATCTAAAAGGAGGAACTTTAGAAAAAAAAACATCAAAGATGCATTTTTATTCTAATACTCAAATAGTTCAATTTTTAAACTTGAAACGAATAATTCTAAATAATAAAATTTTCACTAACAAAAATATATGTTAAATTGAAAAAAAAATTCTATAAGAAGTTGAATTTTCAACCGGAGAGTATGGATTTTTAGCAAAAAATTATGTTTTCAAGTGAAAGGTTAAATTTTCTACCAAAAAGACAAAATTTTGACAAACTAAACGAGTTTTAAATTAAAAACGATAGATTTTCAATCAAAAATGAAATGGTTAGATTTTTATTTATAAATATTAATTTTCATCCGAAAGTGAAAGGATTTTTCAATAAATTATCCGAGTTTTCTACGAAAGAATTGAACTTTTAACGAAAATGATAAATCATCAACTGAAAAAATTAATTTTCAACGAAATTGTTCAACTTTCGACTAAATAGTTTAATGTTCTATCAGATTATTGATGTTTCTAGTCGAAAATATGATTTTTCTACAAAATAATTTAACTTCCAAAATAAGTTAATTTTCAACGAACAAAAATTTTTTAGTCAAGAAAGAAAAAAATGTCATCCAAAATGTTTTATTTTATAGCCAAAAAGATGAATTTTCTATAGAACAGTTGAAATTTCAGCCAATAAAGAAAAAAATTAATCTAAAACGTGGAATTTTCATTTAAAAAAAGTTACATTTTCTGCAAAACGAATTTCCAAAATGAAAATAAGAGTTTTCAATAAAAAAGTTAATTTTTGATGAAATTGTAAACTTTCAACCAAAAAGGCTATTTTTTATTAAACAGTTCCATTAGCAACCAAATAGTTAAACTTTCATACAAAAGAAACAAATTTTTAAGCAAAAAATTAAACTTTTAACCAAATAGTGTAATTATCAACCCAAAGCACGATTTTTTAATAAAAACAATCAGGATGCATTTTGAACCACATATTCGAATTAAAAAAAAAATTAAAATTCAATCCGCAACAGTTCAGTTCTCAAGCCAAAAAGACTAATTTTTGACAACAGAGTTAAATTTTTAACAAGAAAGTTTATTTTTACCAATCAAGATGACCATTCTACCTAAAAAGACGAATTTTTAAAATAAAAGTTGATACAAACGATTTTTTTTACACGACAGTTAAACTTTTAACCCAAAAAGATTGTCTGCAAAAAAAGATTAATAAACAACTAAATAGTTTCCCCTTTAAGCAAAAGGATGAATTTTAAATAAGCCTGATGGATTTTTACCCAAATAGTGACATTTTGAGTCCAAAAGGACCACTTTTTAGCAAAAACAGTAAAGATGCATTTTCAACCAGATAGACGAATTTTCAAAACAAAAAATTAAAATTCAACCAAAATAATTGAATTCTCAAATAGATGAATTTTTCACAAGAAATTTGAATTTTCATACAAAAAAGATTTTCTACCAAAAAAGATGATTTTTTACCCAAAAATATGAATGATTAACAGAACAAAATCATTTTCAACCAAAGAGTTAAATTAACAATCAAGTAATAGTTTTTTCAAGCAAAAGAGATGGATTTTCCAGCAAAATAGTTAACTTTTTAAACAAACAGTTGAATTGTCAATCCAAAAGAACGAAATTTTAGCAAAATCAACAAAGATGCATTTTTAACCAAATCGTCAAATTCTCAAACAAACCAAAATGAAAATTCAACCAAAACATTGAGATTTTCAAGCCAAAAAGACGAATTGTTTTGAAGGCAGTTTAATTTAAAAAAAAAAGATAATTTTCTGACAAGAAAGATTAATTTTTTCCCATAAAAAAAAAGAATGCCTAGTCCAAAAGGACAAACTTTTAACAAAATATTTTAAATTTTGACAAAAATAGATTTCTCAAATTATTTTGAATTCTTATAAATTCACGCCAATTTTATTTTATTTCTTGTTTTAATTTTCTATTGTTTGCTAATTCAATTAAATTCTGTTAAATCCACCTTCAATTCTGTTCACATACGTTTTACTCAAATCGATACAAATTCTTTGATTTTTAAAATTTTTGTTCAATTATATTCTTTTACTATACATTCTTACCAATATCAGCAAAATCTCTTGAATTCTCTGGAATTATTCTTAATACACTTCAATTTTATCAGTGGAATATCATGGATTTCAAATTTTTTGACTCATTTGAATTAATTTGGAATTTACCTTGAATCCGTATCAGTTTGGTCTGAATTCTTAAAAAAAACATTTTGAATTCTTTGGAATTCTTTTGGTATTTTTAAAAGTCCTAAATTTTTTAATTATATTAAATTCATTGAATTTTATTTAATTTAACGGATTAAAACCATTTTTTAAACTTCTTTTAATTCACCCAGAAGTCATTTAAACTCTCCTTGAATTTTTCGGCATTTTATCAAATCATTTGGAGTGCCAAAGAACTCTTCTAAATTCACTCCATTCTCAATCAAATCAGTGGAATATTTTAGAGTTATAGAAGTGGTATAAGTTTCATCGGATATTTCTGATTTTCCTTAAATTCTTAAAAATTCGCTCGAGTTTTATTTCATTCTTTGGTTTATTTTTCGAATTTATCCTGCAATTCTGAAAAATCACTCTTTATATCGATGATTCATAATTATGAAATATGTAATGTAAAATAATAATTACAATCTCAAAAATTAATAAGATAACATTTAAAATTTTCCAAATTAAAAATATTTCAAATACGTTCTAGAAAAATAAAACTCCTAACAAACAGTAAAACTATCGAATTGAAAAAATTCGAACTAGGAAATTCTCGAATTTAAAGAAATAAAAAAATGGTTTATTAATTAATATTATTTTAATAACTGAATAATATTGATTATAAAAAAACCTTTTTGATTATTTAAATTTGTAAATTTAATTTTTTGGGATTTTCAATCCCGAAATTGAAAATTCACGAAAAACAAAATATTCGAAATAGAAAATTTCCGATAGTTTGTAATGTAATTGCATTTGAAAATTCTTGAGATAAAATTACCGTCGTTAAATTAATGAATAATAAAATAAAATAATTATTGATTAAATAATAAAATAATAAATAAAATACTTTTACTAGTTGAAAATATATGTTTGATTTAATTTAATTTTGATTTATAATAAAAAAATTTTTAGTTGTTAAGATTTAGGAATTTTATAATTAGTCAATTCTATAGGTAATAATATAAATTGTTGGCTACTTCATTATTCGTAAATTTTCATACAAATAAAATATTCGAAATAGAAAAATTCCGAAATAAAAATGCCAAAGAATTGCTGTAATTGTTATCTAATTGTTATATAACGTTACGTAAATTGATTAATTGAACCATGTTTATTTTATATTTCGCATGAAATATTTGTTTAACAAATATAACAATATTAAA
>NC_046661.1:74652913-74675644 GCF_010883055.1 Belonocnema kinseyi | reverse complement strand
ATAACTCCACAATTGTTTTTAATAAAATTTTTAGGCAATTTTTACACGATTATTACATTAATGTTTTAAGTAAAATAATTATATTTACTTGAAAGGTTAATAAAGCGATCTTGGTTTATTACAAAATTATGAATCGCTTTGATTAATTGAAAAATTCAACTGAAATTATTTATAATTGGTCTAAAAGAAATAAGAATTATAGACTGATAATTGATAGCCGGCGAACTTAATTATAGAATGTATAAAAATAAAATCGCAATCACTATAATTTTCCGCTGCCATTTATCTGTCTCCTTAAAATGTATAGTGATGCAATCCGGATTTTTAGTTTTTTTAGAAGTTTTACTCAGTAAGAAATTGATATTTTTGCCTCTTGAAAAGGGAATTTTAATAATCTGCAGAATTATCACATATTTAAAATTAAATTAAATCATAGTAAGACACTTAAATAATTAATTATTATTAATACAAAAGTTATCGCAATTTGAATATTTAAACTAAAGGTAGGCCCAAAATATCAATTATAATTTTCAATACAATTTAAGATAATAAAATGATTGATTTGAAAAAAATTTAATTACTAACTTATTTATTTAATTTGTTATAATGAAATAATAAAAGAGCTTGAAGGAAGTTCCGTTTTGTCAGTACAATTAATTTTCTTTCATTGGCCGTAATGATAATGCAAACTTAATATCCGACCGATAAGAGAATCCATTTTTATTCTCTTTTTCCCTTATCAGTCGGATTCAAGCGTGAACCCCAGACAAGAAAAATATATAAGATATTCAAGTTCTATTACTAATTTAAATGTACTTTATAACGATTTGTTGACATTTAATAAAAATTAAATTTCTGTTAATTTTTGTATGTGTAGAGTATACGAATAATTTATCATTTATCATTTACAATTTATTATTCTGAATGCTGTCCCAACTCAGGGTTGACACGATTTTGGAATTTTAAAAAATGAAAGCTTTGTAAATTTCAGAAAGATTCGTGTATTCAGATTTTTGATAACAAATTTGGTTTATTGTTAATTTAGCAACTAAGTTGAAATTTTTTTCAACTTTTCAGAGATACAATGTTTTTCGTGTTTTCAATATTGATAAAAAAAAAGTTCTTATATTTGTGCTAAGAAATTTAGAAATAATTTCTACTGGGTGAAAATAATTATAAAAAATTCTTTATTACTTTATAAACAAATAATTGAGCAAAAGTTATTTCTGGGGATTGGCAATTTTCAACTCATTGATATCCAGACTTTTGATGTAAAATCGTAGAGGAATTAATGTTTAATCATGATTAAATTAAAATAAATGCTTTTTAGAAAATGTTTTAACAATTTTCATAATCAAATTCATAGTGTGGATATTTTTCAAGGAGTAGGCTACATGTTTTTTGCTATGATGCTTTGCAAATGACTTTTTTCAGTGATGCTGTGAAAATGACTTTTTATAGTGATACTTTTATTTTTCTTTGCAATTGTTTAAATATGGAAAACTGTTGCCATTCTGGAAAATATAAGATCAAAAATTCATCGGTAAAATATTATTAGTCGATTTCGTATACCAAAATTAAGCGTCTTCGTTGAAAAATAGGCTAATTCTGAAGTTGTTTATAAATATTTCTTTTAACTAATCAACAATGTCAATTTGGAAAGTATCATACAAAAATGCAACGAAAAGATATTTTTAGTTCATTCCGTAAAAAATTGAGCCTATTCGTTCAGAAATAGTCAAACTCTGAAGTTGCTCATAAAAATTGTTTGAATAATTAATAATTCTCATAGATTTTTAGTGTATCATAGCCGAAAGTCATCGCTAAGACATCTTGATTTAATTCCATAAAAAATTCCCCCTATTGGTTGGAAAATAGCCAAACTCTGAATTTGTTAATAAAATTTGTTTAAACCATTAATAATTCTTATGCGTTTTGCAAAATATCGTAATAAAGAGTTACCGAAAGGATATTATTAAATGATTGCTTAAAAAAATCGAGCTCGTTCTTTGAAAAAGTAGCCAAACTAGCCACTAATAACTAACTAACTAAACTAAACTAAACTGAACTAAGCTAAACTAACTAACTGAATTAACCAAAGTAGCCACTTGTTAATGAAAATTGTTTAAATAATAATTAATTCTCGTATATTTTCCAAGTATTATAGCGGAATGTCATAAAAAAAGAAATTTTGAGTTCATTTCCTCTAAAATTTCCCATATGCGTTCAAACAGAGCCAAACTCTTAATTTGTTTAAATAATTAATCATTCTTATGACTTTTGCAAAATATCTTAACAAAGAGTTATCGTAAAGATATTCTTAAGCGCTTCTTAAAAAAATCGAGCCCACTCGTTGAAGAATAAACAAACTCTAAATTTGTTTATGAAAATTGTTTAAATAATAATTAATTCTCATACATTTTCAAAGCGTCATAGCTGAAAGTCATTGCAAAGACATTTTGAATTAATTCTGTAAAAAAATTCCCCCTATTCGTTGAAAATAGCAAAACTCGGAATTTGTTAATGAAATCCGTTTAAATAATTCTTATGCGTTTTGCAAAATATCGTAACATGCAGTTAAAGAAAAGATATTCTTACTTGATACCGTAACAAAATTTCGGCCTGTTTGTTGAGAAACAGGCAAACTTTGTATTTGTTTAAATAATTAATAATTCTTATAAATTTTCAAAGTATTATAGCAAAGAGTCATCGCAAAGACATTCTTAGATGATTTCGGAAAAATTGAGTATATTCATTGAAAAATCAAACTCTGAATTTATATATGAAAATTATTTAAATAATTGATCATTCTTGTGAATTGGCAAATTGTCAGAGCAAAATACATAAAAAAAGAAGTCCTTTCTTTATTTCGTGAAAATTGAGCGTATATTTTGAACAAATAGCCGGATTCTAAATTTATTAATGAAAAATATTTAAATAATTATTAGTTCTTATAAATTTATGAGATATCATAAGAAAGAGATATTGGCACGATATTAGTTGATTCCGTAAAAAAATTGAGCCTATTCGCTGAAAAATATCCAAAACTATGCATTTGTATATAAAAAATGTTAAAACAATTTTTAAATAGCATACATGTTGTCAATCCGAAAAAAAACTTTGTACAATAATTTGTTAATAACGTAATAAAGAAATTTGTATAATGATTCTTACCCACTGTAAATTATTTCTATATAGTTTTATCACATGTATAAGATCTAGTTTGATACATCTGAGAATCTTAAAAAGTGGTACTTCTGAAAAATTAAAAAAAAATGTTAACATTGCTATTAAATAAAAAATTAACCAAATTTTGTATAAAAAATCCAAAGACACAAATGTTTTATAAATATAATAGACTTTTATTTTTAAAAAAACGTTGTTTTTTTAGAATTTTTAATCGAATAATTCAATTAATCAGATCTAATAATAGCGGATGCAATTTTTTCGAGAGTAATCAGAGTCGATGCAAAAGTCAGTGGACAATTATTAAGCGAAAAGTTCCATACAAATCTGAACGATCACCTTGAATTATTTAGGCTTCGTCATGGATGCGTGCCTCGCTGCCGAGATCAAGTCAAGGGTCAAACATATTATTGTTAATGATCATAATTAACCCAGACATCGGCCCCTATTAAGAATATAGTCTACTCATAGATTATACAAAAATAGTTGAAATTAAGGCCGATCTTCCTTGTTTTGATTAAACCAATTATACTATTTTAATTCTATTTCTAATCATCACCATTTTTCTGGCCTAGAAATCCATTTTCAATTATTATTATTATTATTATTATTATTATTACTATAAAAAATTAATTTTGGATAAACTTTTGAAAAGATTACCCCTTAATTTTGAATCGGGACTTTTCGTGAAGTTTTCTAGAATACTTCTACGTGAAAAACTACGAAGGGAATTTTTATTGGAAATAATTAAAAAATGTTGTATGGGAGATTTTTTAAAATTTTCATTTCTTTGAAATATCTTGAATAATATTAGATTTAGAAAGAAAGTTATATATAGGGTTTGTGGATCTTGAAAAAATACAAATCAGGCTGCTTTTTTAAAGCCGCTGCAATATGACCATCTTCTTGCAAAATCCGTCGGATATTTTAAAAGAAATGTATAATTAACAAAATGGAGACGACTAACAGGTCTATACCTACTTCTGAATTGTCTTGAATTCTTTAAAACATTTTAGATTATTTTTAAAGATTCCGAAAATATATTTCAATAATTTAAAGGGATTTTAAAGATTTTAGGGGATTTAAAAAGATTCCAATGATTTATTTATTATTTTATTTAATTAATTTAAAGGAATTTCAGAAAAGTAAGCTATTTCGTAGGGGTTTTTAAGATTTGGAGAGATTTGAAATTAGTTTTTGGATTTCACCCTGTATTTTTGTTAATTTATCCTGAATTGATTTAAATTCTTTGGAATTTTTTTTATTCAATTGAATTCTTATACATTTACCCAATTTTACTTTATTCAAAGAATTTTTTAAAGTTTTGCTTGATTGGTCCTGAAAATTAAATGATTAAATGCTCAAAAGATATTCTAGGTTATTTTCAAAGATTGAAAAGAAATTTTTAATTAATTTCAGTAATTTAATATGATTTCGAAGGGTTTGGAATATTTGAAGGTATTTTAAAAGATTCAATACATTTTTGTAAGAGATTTAAATAATTTCAAGGGATTTCCAAGGGTTTTAATAATTTTAAGTGATTTTAAGATATTTTAATAGTTCAATCAATTTCAAAGAATATATTTATTTATTCTAAATTCACTCAATCTCACTCAAGTCAATGGATCTTTAAGGAGTTTTTTGTTCAATTCATCATGAAGTTTGTTAAAGAAATTAGTGGGGTTTCAAAGATTTGAAGGGATTTGAAATTATTATTTTAATGAACCTTGAATTCTTATTAATTCATCCTGAATTCTTTTAAATTCTTTGGAATTCTCTTGAATTTTTTTATTTTACTTAAATTCTTCTAAATTTACTAAATTCTACTTGATTCAAAGGATTTCTTTTTTATTTTTAGAATATTTTATTTAATTGATCCTGAAGACTTTTAATCTCACCTTGAATTCCTAGGAATTTCATAACATTCTTTTTAATTCTTTTCGTTTACCTTAAATTCCTCTAAATTCATTCCTTATGAATGTGACAAAAAGTATCGTTCAGTCTCTATATTTTATCCCATAAGGACATTCTCTTGTCCTTAAAAATGGTTTAGCCAGCACGAAACTGACAAGGTAACTTGCTTATATAAACAGAAAGTTTTAAAAAAATTGCAAAAATAAAAAAGATGGTGCTTTCCAGAAAAAAATTTTTTTTAGACTTTTGTAAGCAGGAAGGGAATGTTTTCCGGAAAACTCCAGATTTTCTATTTTTTGTAATATTTTTTTTTTTAAGTTTCCGGTGGTATTCAGAAGGCACTCTATCAATTTTATGTGAACCAAGGCATTTTTTGTGTGATGAGTGTTCCAGTACCCGGGATGGTGGAAAAATCGGCAGTTGACGCATGCTGAAATTCCAGTACACGGTGTAGAAGTGAGTGGTTTATGCGCACTGGAAGTTCCAATACACAGGAAAGTAGAAAAGTTGGTAGTTAATTAGTTTCGGAATTCCAGTACGCGGGGAGGTGATAAAATGAGTGCTCAATGCATACAGGAGTTCCAGTACGCAGAAAAGTAGAAAATTAGGCGGTGGCTACGAGCTGAGTGTTGCAGTACGTGGTGAGGTGGAAACTCAGTGATTGATGCGTGCTGGAGTTTCAGTACGCGAGAAGGTGGATGGGTTCTGTGAATTCCAGTCCGCGGTGAGGTGGGAAGTGAGTAGTTTATGCGCGCTAGGAGTTCCATTACGCGGGGAGGTGGGAAATTGGGTGGGTAATGCGTGTTGGAGTTCCAGTACGCCGGGAGGTGGAAAAATGAGTGCTCGATGCATGCTGGAGTTGCAGTACGTAGAGAAGTAGAAAATTAGGCGGTTGCTACGTGCTGAGTGTTCCAGTACGCGGTGAGGTGGAAACTGGGTGATTGATGCGTGCTGTGAGTTCCAGTTCGCGATGAGGCGGGAAGTGAGTAGTTCATGCGCGCTAGCAGTTCCTGTACGCAGTGAGGTGGGAAAGTGGGTAGTTGATGCCTTTTGGAATTTCAGTACGCGGGGAGGTGGAAAAATGAGTGCTCGATGCATGCTGGAGTTACAGTACGTAGAGAAGTAGAAAATTAGGCGGTTGCTACGTGCTGAGTGTTCCAGTACGCGGTGAGGTGGAAACTGGGTGATTGATGCGTGCTTGAATTCCAGTACGCGGGGGAGGTGGATGCGTGCTGTGAGTTCCAGTTCGCGATGAGGTGGAAAGTGAGTAGTTCATGCGCGCTAGCAGTTCCTGTACGCTGTGAGGTGGGAAATTGGGTAGTTGATGCCTTTTGGAATTTTAGTACGCGGGGAGGTGGAAAAATGAGTGCTCAATAAATGCTGGAGTTCCTGTACGCAGCGAAGTAGAAAGGTGGGCGTGACTGCGTACTGAGTGTTCCAGTACGGGGTGAGATTGAATCTTGGTGATCGATGCTTGCTGGAGTTCCAGTATGCGGTGAGGTGGATAGTGGGTGTTGGATGCATGCTCTGAGTTCAGTAAGCGGTGCAGTTTAAATGTGGGTAGTTGATGCCTGCTAAAATTTACAGCATGGGGGAGGTGGAAAGCGGATGGTAGGAATACGTCAGGGCGCCTCAATTTTTGAACAACTTGAATTATGTACAAAATTAGTTAGTATGAGCGCTATTATTGAGAGTTGCTCAAAATTTGGAACAAGTTACGGACAAAGTAAGTTTGGGGTCCCGAATATGTTAGAGGATAATTTGTTGAAACGCCCCTTTCTACCTTTTCAAGAAATTATGGGTCGAGCTATTCAAAAGTATATCCTTAATTTTTTTGCAAATACTCATCATTATTTGTTTTTAATGAGACAGTTTATTATATATTGACATAATTTCCCAAACAAATTTAAATGTTTATTATCAGCAATGAATTAAAATAATAATTGTCTTACTTCGTAAAAAAAAAATAACTTTTTGTCAATTAATTAGCCATTTGTGCAATTTTGCTCAAACTTGGGTAAATAAATGCAATAGTAAACAAGTTTTACGTTTCAAAGAGCTTCACCGCGTGTTTTTGAATCATACGATTTCGTTCTATAGTTTCCCGGACGTGCGCATGATCTCGGGCCAAAATTGGCTACAATGTGACAATGAAGTTTCGAATATACCTGCTTAAATAAGTGATTCAGAAGAAAATGATTTGATTCATAAGCGAATTTTTGTATTGGGCATCCGGGAGCCTTTAATTCGTGTTGTTTTATAGAGGAGAGGGGTTATATAAATATGATTAAATATTTAAAAATTAACTCAGGAACAAGACAAAATAAGTTAGGCGTGCCAAATTTTGGAACAATTTAACTCAAGGAGTAAAAATATTTAGGTACACAATTATTCAGGGGTACTTTAAACTTCTAGACTAAATAAGTTAAAACAACATTATTTAGGAGTGCGTTAATTTTCGGACAATTTACATTAGGGACCTAATAAATAAGTCAGGGTACCCTAATTTTAAGAAACATTGAGCTAGGAGAAAAATAAGTTAGTAGAAGTACTATTATTAAGTGGTGTCCAAAATTTGGGACACGTTACGTCAGGGACAAAATATTTTAGGGGAAAAACAAATTAAAGACATTATAAGTTAGACGTACCTTAATTTGGGGAACTTTGCATTATTAATTGGGAGTGTCCAATTTTGAGACACTACTTTTAAATCCTTATATTTTTATTTATAAGAAATTTCAACACCCCAATTTTAACATAAAAGCTGTTCGTTAAAGGATGACTACAGCTCAAGATTTGCACAGACTTTATGAGGTCTTTGAATGTTGAACCACAGTCCTCCCGTCGTCTCCAATTCGCGTAGAAATAATAACCAAAAATATCCGCAAGCTTTTCTCTACACTTACAATTTCAGTTCAAAGAACGATCACAAAATAAAAAAATAAAAAACAAAATCATTTCTGCTCTTTTGAAGATTTAGTGAGTCAAGAGCGGAAACGATTTTTTATTGCCCCAGTGACGAGAGGAAGAAATTTGTGTTTTTAAAATAATTTTAGTATTACATTTACATTGATAAATAATGGTTAAATTGGAAAAAATTTGTTTAATAATTGTTACACAACAGTTATATAGCATTCTTATAAAAGATTAACATCACTTGTTCTAGTGGGTTTGACTGTCATAATTGTCCAAATTGTTCTGGATATAAAAAAGCATTACTTTTTGATATATAACATTGACGTAACATTTGCTACATTTCTGTCACATAAACTAAAAATAACTTAAATCTCTTAGTAATAAATAATATTTTCATTTTGGTTCTATAGGTAAAATTCAATAAAGAAATCAAATTGTTATGTAACTTTTACTTAACACTTGCATAAATTTTGCGCAGAAATGGTAATTTCTCTCGAAAATTGTAATCAAAGCAAAAACGTAGGATAGGTCGTCGTGGATCAATGAATGGTCGCAAAACTTGAGTTGAAATTTGTTCTAAATTTAATCTTGGTCATTTTGCGTTGCTCTAAGAAGTTGCCAGATTTTCTCACTCTTTCTTTCTGCAATACAGAAATGTTCATTGCCAGTGTCTCATCGAATCTCAAACGTTTCGGATGTGTTTTATAAAAAATCAGACAGTTTTTGAGTTACAAGTCAAATCAACTTAAAAATTTTGTTTAAGTGTTCACAAAACTGCCTGGACTATTGTTGTCCTCTAAAAGGAGGTAAGAGAAGATTGAATGATTTTTTAAAAATAAAGATTAATTAAAGTTTCAAACAAGAAATGTCTTATTATTTAAAAGTGTTAAATGTTTAAATTTATTTTAAGACGTTTTAAAATAAATTTCTTAATCGATTTAAATGTAATTCATTCATTAATTTGCATTCTGTAACAAATTAATTTTGCAAGGGTTCTGTTTGGGAATATGATTGACTATTGTCCTGAAATATTGTCCTGCATTTTGATTAAGATTTATGTTAATGAGATGACGTAAGCGTTACGCTACTATACTTCCTCATTTAGAATTTATTGATTATTCATTTAAAGCTATACACCCCTTCACTAAGAATTTTACTGATGATCTGATTCCTTAATTTATTCAAAGTCAATTTAATCAAAAAGTATTTGATGTCAATAATAAGTTATTCGTTAGTTATAAAAATGTTTAGAAAGTATTTAAATTATTATAAGATTAAAATAAATATCGATTAAAAAAGTATATAAATGTTTTGAAATAACTATCCAAATAAATATATAAAACCGTCATTATATTCATGATAAATTAATTAAACTGAATTTATCTACGAATATTCCGTAGATAGATTATCTAAAAAATTGAAAAATTTTTAAAATAGAATTTGACATTTCTTTCTTAAGTTATTTATAATTATTTTACATCTTTATTTAATTTGTTATATTATTTAACTGGTTTAGAAAGTAAAATACTAAAAAAATTATTTTTGTCTCTAGCTAGAAATCAAAAATAAAGTTCAAAGTTTTTTTTTTGGTAAATAAAAATATTATTGAAAATTATGCGTTCTTCCTGTTTACGAAAGGTTGAAAGAAACGCATTTTCAGCACATGTTCGGAGAAAGCTTCTATTTGCGTTGTTTAAAACTGTTTACACGATTCAGCTTTTGAAATGAAGATTTAGAAATCAAGCCAAAATTTTCCTTGTCTTGTTTTCGATAACAAATTGTTTTAAATATGCTAGAAATCAAAAAAAGAAAAGAATGTTTGATTAAAATTTTACAGAATTCAAGTATTCAAATAATGTAAACAAACTTAAATTATAACTAGACTTGTAATTTTAGAATCTTTTTTTTAAATTTTGATGCTTTCAAAGTAGGCTGCCGAATGGGGGATTTTGACGAAGAATGAAAATTTAGTTGAATCCTTAACATTTTTAACAGAAACACTTGATAAGCATTGTCTTTTATTTTTTGAAATAATATCTTTAAAATTAGGACGTTTATAAATTTTCAATCCTGAAAAAATTGATAAAACTGGTTGAGAGTAAAATTAAATAAATAAATTAATAAAAGAACAAGAGTTTTTCGTAGTAAATATCTTATTCATCGAATTTATTTTTATTCCAATTTGTGGATTTCGAGAGAAAAAGTAAATTTGGTGAATCATAAACATGTTTCTAGAAACATAATTTTATAAGTATTCGCCATTATTTTAATAAAAAAGGTTTTAAAACTTGATAAAAAAGTTTATACGATTTTGAAACCTATTTTGTACACAATACAGTGTTGAATATTGTTGAAAAACTGTTTAAAGTGATCTGTTTTCAAATGTTCATTCTTGAATATTAAAAAAAAAAGAGAAATACTCATTTTTAAATAATAACTTAAAACCAGGACGGTTATAAATTTCAAATGTTGAAAATATATCAATAAAATTTAGCTGAGAGATAAATTAAATTAATAAATTAATAAAAAGAACAAAAAAAGTTTTTAGTAGTAAATAGATTATTCATCAAATTCATTTTCATCCAGATAAGAGGATTTTTATGAACAAGGAAAAGTTGGTTGAATCATAAGCACGACTAAAAATCCCAGAAAATAATTATCCTGGCACATTAAAATTCCCAAAAAGGAAAATATTCGAAATATAAAATTCCCGAAATTTCCGAAATATAAAAACATTAGCAAATTTGTAAAATTCCGAATGATAAAATTTCTTTGATGAAAATACTTTACTATTGTATTCTAAATTAATAAATAATATTGATTGAAAAACAATATTTTAATTATTTTAATTCGGTAATTTTCTGTTATCGGGAATTTGACAGTGTTATTTTTTATCTCGGTGATTTCCTGTCTCGAACTTTATTATGCGGTCATTTTCAAATTCAATAATACTTTAAACTGTTTCTGAATTTTATTATTTGGGATTTTTATATTTCGTCAATTTCATAATTTCGGGAATTTTTTATTTCAAAACTGTCTCTTTCGGGAATTTTAATGTCGGGAATTTTATTCATTATGATTTCTCAGTCGATTTTTGTAAGTATTTTCTATTATTTGTAATGAAAAATTTTTCAAGATTTGAAAAAGTTTATACGATTTTAATTCTCATCTTATACACAATACGCTTTTTTAAATTGTCGAAAACCTTTTGAAATATTTTTAGTTAAAAAATAAAAACTATGTAAAAAATATTTCAAATTAGTTATTATCAGGGTAAAATGATCGGAAAGTTTGATTCCAAATTAAACTCCACTAGTATTTTTCAATTATACTTAAAAAAATATTTTTTGGGCCATCTCGAATTTAAGTAAATAATCGCATTTGAAATAGAATTTGACATGTATCTGGTTATTGATAAAGGTTGGTGGCCGATTATTGGCTGCCCTGGTTATTTTTGTTGGCACCAAACATTTTGTTTCTGCAGTTCCATTTTCTCCGTCTTTATTTTTATTGTGAATTCTAAGAATCTGAGATTTTTGTATGTTATAAAATGTCGCGTCAGACAAAAGAGTTTTTTTTAAGAAATTCCCAAAATCTGAAGGAGGATCTTGTGCTGTTTACAGTTTATATTCACCGATTAAGAATTCCGATGCTTCAGAGCCAAAAATAAGCGAGATTCGCTGAATATAGAAAATTCGAACTTGATGCAGAAACGTGGGTCGTGGCTCGGATGCATGCCAAAGAAGCGTTCAAGAAACGGAAACGGCAAAAATTCCTCAAAAGACTATAAAAAGAATTGTTTTGATAATTTTGGGATTATCAATAAATTTGCATATTTTTTCAGATTTTGAAATGTTTTTTGATTTTAGAGGAAAAACAATTTTTAATACAGATTAAAGGTTTATATGAACTATTTCTAAGTTTATTTGTTTACTTCTTATCAACTTCATATAAATATAATTTTCCTAGAAGATTCTTGATCTTGAAAAAATTCATACAGATTTTTGAAGATTTCAGATATGTTATCTCACAATTTCGACAACAAAATTAATATTCAACCAAAAAAGATTAATTCTCAAGGAAAAATGTAATACATAATTCTTTCAACCAAAAAATATTTTTTTCTAAAATAAAAAACAATTGAACTCATCTAAAAAAGAGGAATTTTCATGAAAATAGTCGAATCCTCAGCAAACAAGAATTAATTTTTTACCAAAAGATACGAATTTTTTACAGGATAATAAAAATTTTTCAAAACAAATATGAATTTTCAACAAAAAAGTTCATTTTAAACCAAATAGTGTAATTTATCTAAAAATGCAAATTTTTAACAAAATAGCTAATATTAATAGTTAATTCGCAGTTAAAAACATTAATTTGAACGAAAAAATATATTTTTAACAAAAGTTAAATTTCTAACTGAACACATAATTTGTCAACCAAGAAGATTAATTTTCAAACAAAAAATACAACTTTTCAATAAACTACATTGATTTGCAAAGAATCAGTCGAATTTTCAACTAAAGAGAGGAATCTTCAACTAAAATAAAGAAACTTAAACGACAGAATGTTTTTTTAACAAAATCTTTGAATCAAACAAAAAATTATTTTTAACTAACATAATAATTCACAGCAGAAAAAGTTAAATCTTAAATTACAACAAATTAATTTTCAACCAAAAAAATTCTTGATCAATAATAATAATAATAATAATAATAATAATAATAATAATAATAATAATAATAATAATTGGCTCAGTTGGTTAGACACTTGGACTTAACCTCAGAGGTCCGGGGTTCGATCCCTGAGCCGGTACCTCTGGAAATTTTTCAATGTACCTTTACCGAGGTTTTGGTGGTTCGGAACCCACCTGAAGCTGTAGGTCCGCCCATCGTGTACTTGACTGCAACCCAGTCCGTCAATGATGGGGTAAAAACCAGACTTTGTCCAATATGTCTGGGCAGACTGCTCTCATCAGATCACTTGATTGCACTATAAAAATGCGTCCGTGACTGATGATATATACCGAGAGACCCCCGTGCAAAATGATCAAATAAAAAATCCAACTCTAACCAAAAATGCCTTCGACATATTGGGCAGTATAAGCCTGTGACAACATTTCGCCACAGAAATGTTTATATAATAATAATAATTTTTTGTTAAAAAAAAAACAAATTTTGTAGAAAACAATAGTTCCAGATTTTTTTTAAGATTAAAATCTTCTGGAATGTTTTGAAAATTTTCTAAAATTTATTTTCCAAAAATCATTCAAAATTTTCGCTGGAACTATTTTCATTTTTTAAATAAAAAATCATTTGTAATTTTCTCAGGATTCTTGAAATAGTTTTTTTTTATTCTCTTGAAAAGTTCCAAAATTCTAAAAAAGCTTCATTTTTTCGAAATCCTCCAAAATCTACATTTGGGTTAAAATTGTCGAAAATCTTCCCCAGATTTAAATTATTTTCGAATCTTGTCAAGACTTCTAAAACTTCTAAATTAATACCTTTTGAACTAATTCAGTTTCCTTAAAATTTTTTAATGTCCTGCAAAATTAAAAAAAATGTCTTGAAATCTTTTAGATTATTTGTCGAAATCTTAAAAACCTGAAGTTAATGTTTTACAACAAAAGTTCAATCGTTTAAAATTTAAACAAAAATCTGATTGACGATACCGATAATTTGTTTTGTTACCGATATCAAAATTTGCTCACCAATACAAAAATGTGAAAATATTTACGAATTATAGTGCGATGGGGAAAAGTAAAGAAGATAATTATTTCCTATTTGGAAATTTTAATTTACAAAATTGATGACATACAAAATTCGTAATCTTTATTAATAAATAAACTAAAAATAGTCGACATACCCAAAGAAAATAATTATTCGACTAAATAATTAGTATAAATATTTATTAAATAATAATAAACGTTACTTGTTATAGGTTGATTAACTATTGAGGTCGTTGTCCTAATATAAGAACAATTTAATTTAATAATTTAAGAATCTAAGATATACATTGAAATTAGGCACTATTTGCTTTAATTTTTTGTTTAAAACTCTATTAAGTAAAAAAATTTATTTTTCAGGAGATCAAAAATGGGAATGATAACGCGAGTGAGGGGCCGTGTTAGAGCAAATTCCTTTGGAGTAGATAAAGAAAAGAGAGCACAAAGTATTTGTCTTTTAAGTGCAGTTCTTTTGTTGCCCTTTTGCCCTAGGGGGCCCCTTCCTTTATTGCCCCCTCCGGCACCAGCACTCTATTCGGCCCTGGTGCTTCCGGTAGTTTTAAGTGCAAACTACCGGTACCCCGTTTCCGCACTGAAGACCCTTGTCGAAGCTGCCAGAGGTCAGTCACAATTATTTATTAAAAATTTATATAAAAAATTAAAAGTAAAACATGTTTTCAATCAAATTTTAAAAAATAATAATAAAAATAACGTTTTTGAATTTGTTCTATTTTTCATGAAATTCTGTTCCAGGAACTTTTTTTAAAAGTTGATATTAAATAAAAAGAGTTCGTCTGATGAATTATTACCAAAATTATGCACAAAAAATATTTACTAACTTGGCAATTCTTTCGATTATTGAGAATGCTGAGGTGCAGAATTTCCAAAATAAAAAAAAATTGAATAATTTTTTATTGCATATCAGAAAAGATTTTATTTTAGTATAAACAGAGGAAAATTTCACATAAATGTAAAACTAAAAAAAAGTCGCAATTCGTAAATAATTTGTTTAAAAATATATAAACCAAGAGTTTTAGGAACTATAAAAAAGAACAATTTAAAAAAAGGAATATAAAAAAATTCCTATTTCAATTTGTTTAAAATATTTTAATAGGTAATTGGAGGTTGCTAAATAAACATATTTAGAAACGAAAACATAATCTGAAATTTAAAAATATTTTATTTACCAAATTTTAGACCTAAGCCTCATTTAAGAAATTTGGCATTTGTGAAAAGTTATTTTTTAAATTGAGTTAAAACTTAAATTTAATACTTGCAATATTTAAAAATTTTCATTTTAAAATATCACATTTAAAATTTTTGTTTAAAATCAATAATTTTAAATCAAACACTTTCAAGAAGAGAACATCTAAAAAAGAAAATTATCGTAATTGGAAAATTGTTAAATAATAAAATAAAATACTTTCACTGGAACAGCTGAAAAATCCTGAAAAATAAAATTCCCGACGCTGTAAAACTCCCAAATAATAATATTCTTAGGTAAAATAGTTCTCGAATAATAAATTCATGAACAATTTATAATATTGTCGAATTTGAAAATTGCCGAATAATAAAATTGCCCAATAATTGTAAAATATCCAAACTAAAACATTCTCGAATTCAAATATCTAAAAAATTGTTTTTCAATCAAAATTATATATTTATTAAAAATACATTAGAAAATATTTTTATCAGATAGTTTCTTAATGTTTAAGATTTTTTAAATTTTTGTTTGAAACGAAGAAAAATCTAACAACATTTTCCGAATAAACTTTCCAAGATTCACTTCAGCACTGTTTTAGCTTTAAGTTCCTTTACAAAATTTTTGTTCAATAAACAATGCGATTTAATTAAAATTTGTCAGCCAGAAATACTTTTCTTTTAAATTATTATTATTTTGTTTTAATTGAAACAATAGTTTGAAAACTTTAAACATTGAAAAAATGTTCTATCATAAAAATATCTGATTATTTTATTTTTAATAAATAAATAACAATTATTAATCTTTTGGGAATATTTATATTCGGAAATATTATAAACTGTCCGGATGTTGATTATTTAGGAATTTTTCCAATTCAATTGTTTAATATAAATGTAATTCAACTTAAATAGATAATAAAATAAATAAGTGCTTTCAAAATAGAATTCTATTTTATTTATTATTATTATGAAAATAATTTTTTTCATGCACATTAGTTTTACCTAAATATACATTGAACTTTAAGTATAAGAAGATAAAATACAAATTAGTTTGAATTATTATTCAAATTCGTGAAGTATGTATTTTTTTAAATTTTACTTTTATATGGGTAAGGAAATATCCAATTCGTTTTTCAAGATTTCAGTATAAAAAGTGTATTTTAACAAACTTAAAATACTTGGATTTTATGTTACGTTTCTCGAAGAATGAATGACAAATTTGGAATAAATTGAACAAATTTTTCTGAACTCATGAAAATTTTAATGGGTTTAAAATATTTATCACTAAAAAATTAGGAAAAATTGAGTAATTAACAGACAAAGGGTCTTGTCTTATTTTCATTTATGAAAACTTTAACATTTTTTTGCAAATGCATTCTACATTTTTATCATGAAAAAGTTTCTTAATCACCAAAAAAACGTTTAAGATCATTGAAAGAGTTTCTGAAGCTTATTTTGAAAGTAGTATTTTCTTAGCTGTGTAAAATAAAAATTTATAAAAATTTATAAATCTAAAAGGCTTGGGAATATTTTGTACATTATAAAAAAAAGATAATTATTTATTCAATCATAGTTATTTACATATTTTTAAATATTTTATTCCGCTTTATGAAAAAGTCGTAAATTTACTTTGAAATTTTTTAAAGTCTTTTTATACATTCTTATAAAATTAATTTTTCAAAATAAAAAAAACGTTTAAATTATCCCTTGAATTAAAAAAATGTATGATCGTGATACTTTTCTAAATGCTTAAGAAGATTGACAATTTTCATTTCCAAATTTTTAAATATTTAAATTTTCTGTTTAGTCAATTTTTGAAATCTTTTGAAATGTTTTAAACCCTTTTTAAATATCCTCTTAAAATTGGTTTTTAAGAATAAAAGCCAGTTTAAATTTTCCCAGAAATTTTAAGAAATTTGTTTATTACCTTGAAACCCCTCAAAAACTTTAAGAAGCGTAAAAATTTGTTATTCCAAATATTCAAAAATGTATGTTTTTTCTCACTTTTTTCAAATGTTTCTATCTTTTAAGTAATTTTGAATCTTATTAAAAACTTTGAAATGACTTCTAATATTCCTCGAATTTATCATAAATCTTTATAATCACGCTAATTGATAAATTTGGCTTTAAAATCGTCTACATTCTTTTTTGAAATTTTAGTAAATAATTTTAGATGTTTTAAAACCGGGTCAATTTTCTTTTAAACTTAATGTTATTAATTCAAGAATCAGTTTAAATTTTCCTAGGAATTTAGAGAAATTTTATTATTTTCGTGAAAACTTTCAACACCTTTCAGAAGCTCCAAATGTTTTATTTAAAAATATTAAAAAATGTTCGCTTTTTCTAACTTTTTAAAAAAAATTGTATGTTTGAAATCTATTTTGAACATTTTAAAAACTTCTCAATGTCTCTTAAACTTTATTGAATTTTTATAAAACGTTGCAATCTTGCTAATTAAAAAATTTAGATTTGAAATCGTCTGCATTCTTTTTCGAAATTTTAGGACACAATTAAAAATGTTTTCAGCTCGTTGTCAAATTTTTCTTCAAATTTATTTTTTTAAATGAAAAAACAGTTTAAATTTTACCAGGAATTTAAAGAAATTTTCTTCATTCTCATGAAAGATTTAAAAATTCTAAGCAAAAGCTTTTTTTTTTAGAAAACTTAAAAAATTTACACATTGTATTTTGTACATCAAAATACTGGGCACCTTTGTTACATTGACCATTGTTATTAAATATATTATTCAGATAGCCTTACTTTCTTATAAACTTGAAGCTTTTAGACTTTTTATTTTAAACATGGAAAAGAACGACAGTTTCATCCAATCATGAACGCGGGTTTCCGGACAACAATTGTTTCGAGTAATTTCGTGATGGTTCGAGAAATAATCGAAAATGGCGCCATGCGCTTTTTAATAATTGGATTGGATAAACTAGGATAGGATCAAATGAACAGATAGAAAAAGAAAAATATTTGAAATGATAAAAACTGAAGATTGCAATTGATCCACTTAAAGGGACTAAAATTGAAAATATGAATAAAAACTACTTGCCTGGTTTTAAATCCTGAACCTTGCTGATTGCGGATAGTAAATTTTGAATTTGATGATGAAAATAGTCCTTAAGGTATCCTTCTGAACTCTGGAAAATTAATGTGACCAAAGGAGTGAAGCTCGAGGTGTTATATACCCCGCGGAGAATCCCTGATTCCCTAAAGGATGAGGGTTGCCATGCGAATCTCCCCATTGACGTCCGTCTTTTCCGTCTGGTCCTGTTAGTCCAAAGGCTTTCTTGATTGACATCCATTTCTCCATTAATATGCAAATATAGATATAAATATCACGAAAAATAGAGACTAACCATCGCATTAACAAGGCCAATGGGGTATTTTAAATGGACAACAAGGTTGAACAATTATATGGGGGAGATTAGAATTCCCCAGACAGAAATTAAATTCGCATTTTCGGGTACTTCTTATTTTATTATTGTTATTTTTTAAACTCTTTGATGTCCTTGAAAATAAATGAATTATAACATACTTCATCCTGTTTCACCTTTTTTCAAGAATTACCATTTTTTCCCTGTTTTCAAGAAATTTTCCCTTTTTTTCTTCTAAAGAGTCTACTTTTAAAATTCTGCTTCATAATCCACGTCTTTTGGTTAGAAATTTAATTATTTTGTTTAATATGCATCCATTTTCTTAAAAATGCAAATCCTTGGTCGAAATTTGAACTGCTTTGTTTGGAAAATAATTTTTTTAAATGAAAATTTAATTATTCCATTTTTAGTTGATAATTAATCGTTTATAGTTGAAACATCTACTTTTCGATTGAAAATTCATGTATTTTGTTCAACATTAGTATTTTTGGCAGAAGGTTAAATTTTTAACTGAAACTTTAACTATTTCATTTTTAGTTTAAAATTGTTTGTTTTGTGTGGGAAATTCAAGTACTTGGTTGAACGTTTAACCATTTTGTGAAGAATTGATCCTTGTTCAGAAAAAATTCGACTAGTTTGTTGAAAGTTCAACAACGTTCTTAAAAATTCATTTTTTTAAAATACAAATTTAACTACATTTATTCGAAATTTGTTTTTCTTTCTTTGAAAACTGATTTTTTTTTGTATGAAAATTCAAATACTTGGTCGAAACTTAAAGTACTTGTTAAAAATTAATTTTATCGTTGAAAGATTTAATTAATTATTTGAAAATTTATTTGTTTGTATTGTTGAAAATTCGTTCTTTTCTTAGTTAACTTTTTTTTTTGAATGAAAATTGTTCCTTTTCAGTTGAAAAAAAGCTACTCGATTGAAAATTCAACTTGTTTGTTAAAAATTAATTTTATTAGATAAAGTTTTAGCTAATTTTATTACAAATTATTATTTTTTTAAATTTATTTTTCAACTCAAACTTTGAAAATTGGTCTTTTTGGGTTGAAAATTTATCGATTTATTTGGTTAAAAAGTTGTTCTTATACTATATGTTATATTACAATCGAAAATTCAACAACTTGTTCGAAAGTATACATGCTTTGTTCAAAGTGTATCTATTTTGATCGAAAATTTGGCTACTTGGCTGAAAGTTTGCTCTTCTTTTTTAAATATTCGTTTTATTAGATAAAAATTGAAATATTTTAATTCAAAATTCGTTTTTCTTATGTTTGGAAATTAATTTTCTCAACTGAAACGTTGAAAATTTTTCTTTTTTGGTTAAAAATTCAACTAATTGGTTGAAAATTCGACTATTTTGTTAAGGATTCATCTATTTTGATCGAAAATCAACTACTTGGTTTGAAGGCTTAACTACCTTGTTAAAAATTCATTTTATTGGATAAAAACTTAACTTTTTTATTAAAAATTCTATATATTGTTTGAAAATTAATTTTCGTAACTGAAATACTCAATTTTTCATTTCAGACTAAAAATTGAAGTTGTATTGGTTTAACTTCTTTGTAGAAAATTCATTTTTTTTTTGATGATTTATTTTTTAAATATTAAAAAAAAAATGTTAACTGAAAATTAAATTAATTTTATAGCGTGAAGAATAAATTTTTTTGTTGAAAACTAATTTTTTTGGTTCAAGATTTATAATTTTAGGGAAACATTAATCTCTTCAGTATGAAAATTTTACTAAATCGATGAAAATTCGTTTATTTTTATCAAATCTAAACTACTTTGTTGAAAAATCATTATTCTTTCTTGGTAGAAAATTTATTTTCTTAATTAAAAATTTTTGCTGTTAAATTTTTGGTTTCAACTTATTTTTCTTTAGATAAAAAGTTTAACCACTTATTCAATAGTTAAACTACATTGTTAAAAATTAATTTTATTGGATAAAAATTTAACTGTTGTCCTAAACATTATTTTTTTATTTTTGTTTGAAAATTAATTTTCTGAACTAAAACTTTAAACAAATTTTCGACTTTGTCTGAATATATATCTTTTTTGTTGAAAGGTGAACTACTTTCTTAAAAAACAACTACTTGATAAAAATCTACTTTATTAAAAAATCAGTCGTTTTTTTGGTATAAGATTATTTTTTTTAAATTAAAAATTTAATTACTACATTTTTAGTTGCAAATTATTCGTTTTAAGTTACAAATTTAACTACTTAATTTATATTTGAACTCCTTCCTTAAAATTTAGTTTTATTGTATCAAAAATGTAACTATTGTTTTAAAAATTTCATTAAAAAAAAAAAGAAATTTTATTTCCCAAACTGCAACTTTAAATTTTCCGCTTTTGTCTGAAAATTGATCTTTTTGGTTGGGAATTCAACTACTTGGTTGAAAGGTGAACTACTTTCTTAAAAATTCATTTGATTGGATACAAATTTTACTATTGTATTAAGAAATCTATTTTTGGCTAAAAATGTAACTCCTTCGTTGAAAGGAGAACTTCTTTCTTACAAATTCATTTTATTGCTTGAAAATTTCACTATTTTGTTAAAAATTTGCTTTATTTTTATTTGAAAATTATTTTTTTAAATTAAAAATCTAGCTATTCTATTTTTGGTTAAAAATTCAACGATATGGTTACAAATGAAATTTTTTGTTGATTCACATTTTCGGGTTCAAAATTTCTTTATTTTATAAAAAATTTAACTTTTTGTCTCGAAAATTCAAAATTTTCGTTCAAAAATTATATAATTGGTAGAAAATTGATTTCTTTTTGTTGAAAATTCAACTATTTTGGTTGAAAATGCAATATATTTCGATATGAATATCACGAAAAATAAAGATGAACCCTCGCCACATCGATAACATTACCCACAATCATTAACAAGGCCAATGGGGTATTTTGAATGTGCAACAAGGTTGAAAAATTATATAGGGGAGATTAAAATTTCCCAGACGGAAATTAAATTTGCATTTTCGGGTACATTTTATTTTATTATCGGGTCTTCTATTTTTAACTCTTGGTAGTCCATGAAAATAAATTAATTAGAGCAGACTTCACACACCTTTCCTTTTTCGAATAATTCCCCCCTTTCCCCCTGTTTCCGAAAAATTTTCCCCTTTTTCTCATTTATTCGCTGAAATAAATGCGAACAGAATTGATAGAACCAAGGAATTTTAACTATTTTTGATAGACTCTACTTTTATAATTTTTGTTCTGAATTTATTTAAGTTGCTTAAAAATCTAATCATTTTCTTAAAAATTTAACAATTTAACAATTTTTAGTCCAAAATGGAATGGTTAAAATTGTAGTTCAAGAATTTTACTCTCCACCAAAAAAATTTTTTTTTTAATTTTTAAAGAATATTTATTTCCGTAAATATATTAAATAGACTCAATTTGTTTACGCAAACAACTATTTTATCAAAAATTGTTTAAATAAGTAATAGTTCTTGTAAACTTGCGAAGAATCTCATAAAAGAGTTATTATAAATACATTTTTTGTTAATTCCGTAAACAAATTGAGCCTATTAGCTGGAAAATATCAAAACTGTGAATTTGCTTCTAACAATTGTTTAAACGATTGCCAAATAGTATCTGTTTTCAATTAATAATAATAAATTATTATCTTGAAAAAATAATACTGCTAAGAAGTTAAACAAAAATGTGTAGTTTGTTGTTAAAGAACAAAAAATTAATATAAAAAATCCCAACACATACATTTTTCTGAAATTTCGAAAGCTTTATTTATTTAAAAAAATGGTACTCGGTATGCTTTAATATAGGATAGCTCAATTTTAACCCAAAAAGATTTCAGTTACATTTTCAACTCCAAAATAAGAATTTTAATCCAAAAAGTTAATTTTGACAAAACACGGTTGAATTTTTAATCCAAAAAGAAGAATTGTGTAAATAGCAATTGAATATTTAACCCGAAAATATACATGTTAATAAAAAAAGTTAATTTCCAACCAAATATTTGAATTTTAAACTAAAAGATATCAATTTTCAACCCAAAATGAAAAAGTCAAATTTGCAGTTGAAAAAAATTGATTCTTAACGACAAAGAAAAACGTTAAACCAAATAGTTGTATTTCAAATCATAATTTTAATAAGACAGTTCAACATACATCCGGACAGTTACATTTTAAATTAATAACATTAATTTTCTACCAAAAAAGACGAATTTTCAACAACAACAAAATACTTAAATCTTCCATTCGAAAAATAATTACCAAGCATAAAAAAACACGAATTTTTCACAAAGCAGATAAATTTTGAATCAAGGTGATCAATTTAACCCTTAAACGGCCAAAACGCCACTACCGGTACACTGCTTTTCAACGGCCAATAACTAAGACTATTCGACACTAGAAAAAATTGAGACACATA
>NC_046661.1:74647582-74652813 GCF_010883055.1 Belonocnema kinseyi | reverse complement strand
AAGCTTTGGAAAATGGTTCACAAAAAAAAAATAGGCACGAAAAATCACGTTTTTTTTGTTTAAACTGCATTTTGGGATAATAAATAAATTTTTTGAGGAATTCCATTGGCACCCTCGGAAAGAAGAGATCTTAAGCAATAAAAATATATGTGTCTCAATTTTTTCTAGTGTCGAATAGTCTTAGTTATTGGCCGTTGAAAAGCAGTGTCCCGGTAGTGGCGTTTTGGCCGTTTAAGGGTTAAAATGGTGAATCTGTAACTAGAATTATTGAATTTTAAATAAACAACCAAATTAATTTTCAACTAAAATGATGATTCTTCAACTGAGATGATATATTTTCACCCAAGAAATTAATTTTCATCCAATAAAATTAATTTTTAACCAAAAAGGCAAATTAAAAAAAAACAATAGTTAAATTTTGAGTCAGATAACATTTTCGTAGAATTTTTGAGTCAATTTTCAACCGAAAATGTAATAGTTAAATATCCAGCTAAAAATTTATTTTTAACTAAGAAATTTAACACAATATTTTAATATTTAAGCAAAGAAATAAATTTTTAACTAAAATGATAAATCTTTACCACAAAAAAAATATTTTCAACTAAATAGGTTAATTTCTAACCAAAAAGATAAACTTTAATTGAAGAAGATTATTTTTTCAACAAAAATACCATTTTACACCAAAATACATCAATTTCCAACGCAAATGTTGAATTTTCAACTAAAAACTATCAATTTTTTCGAAGAAATTAGAATCTTCAATCTGAAAGGACGAATTTCCTATCCATAAAGAAGAATGTTCAATAAAACAGTTATATTTCTAATAATATGGCTGAACTTGCAATAAAAAATATTTAATTGATATTTCAACCCAGAAATGATTTTAATTTTAAACCAAAAACACTCGAATTTAACCAAAAACTTCGAAAATCTTCGAAATCTTCTTTCGAAAAGATTTTGAAATCGTTTAAAATGTTCGACATGTTTTGAAATCTTTTACATCTGTTGTACTACACCTTGTTTAAAATATTTAAATTCTTAAAATCTTTTAAAAGTTTTAAAATCATTTTGTAATATTCGAAATCTTTAAAATCACCTCTACACGCCTTTTTCAAATCCTTGAATCCTTTTCAAGTCATTGAAATCCGTGAATTCTTTTCGGAATGTTAAAAGCTTTGAAATATTTTGAAATCTTTAAGATTATTTTGTAACTTTTTGAAATATAGTTTATACTCAAAAACCGAGTGGTGAACCACTCGAACTACTTTAAAAGCAAAAAAAAAACAAACATTCAAATTCAAGGTTCTCGTGAGACCTTGAAGGAGATCTCCAGGTTTTCAAGGTTTAAAAAAAATTCAAGGAGAATACCAGGGTTTGCCAAAATTAATCATTTTTTTATTTTTCCAGATTTTGTCAAAAAAGGATGGAAGCCCCTGATTCGATTTTTGAAACGCCTCTATGGACCAATCGACAGAGCAGAAAATCTCTTCCTAAAAATGAAAAACCTATCATTGATGATGAATCAGATAGTATTTTTTATTCTGGCCGACAAAGTCCTCGTTCCTCAAGAAAAAATGACTTGTTTATACACTCTGATGTTTTATAACGTGATTGCCTACTGCGTTAGTTACATTAAAGAGCTGATTGAAAAAGAGGATTGGTCACCTTACGTTACTCTGACTGAAAGATCACAAATAAAACATCTCGCAATGTCTGCCACCAAAATAGTTTTGGAATGGACCAAAGCAGTCACTTTTGTTGTTACAATCACATTTATGCTTCTCGTTTTTGGCCTGGAACAGGGGCTCGAAAATTATAAGTTAGTACCTGCATTTAATCTATTTTCAATTTATTTAAAAGAATTTTTTTGGCTCTCTTCTCGGTAATGGTTTTGTTGTATATTTACAAATTTTTCCTATTTAGATTAAAGCAGCACTAATAAATTAATCTAATTAGTAAAGGGAAGTTTTTTCAAATAAGTTTGAATTTTTGGAACATTTATTGAAATAACTATTTGAATTTTCGCGGGAAAATCTGATTGGTTCAGCGGATCGCCGGAAGTACATTAGTTCGAGTAACGCGGTTGTCCGATTGATGGGTGAATTAACATGTCCGCTAGCAGTGAGGGAAAAATGAGGGATTTTGAACAATAAATGGTAAAAGTCAGTCACACTTTTAGTCACTTTTTTCTCAAAGTTTCAATTGCCAGGATTTCAGAAAATAATATATGATTTTATATAATTTCACAGGTTTTTATAATATTTAAATGGATTTCAAAGAATTTTTTTACAAAATTGACGGCTTCCAAATATTTCAAGGTATTTCTAAAGATTTTAAAGAGTTTTTAACATTTTAGAATATTTTAAAAGATTCCAAGTAATTTTTAATTAATTTCATATAATTTTAAAGATTTTCCGGTATTTTTAAAAATTCTAATCAGTTTTCAAAAAATATCAAAAATTTCAAAAGATTTCAAAAGGTTTGAAATATTTAAGGGCGTTTTTAATATGTTAGCGAATTTTTAAGAGCTTTTCAAAGCCTGAAGGGATTTCTAAGGATTCAAAGGATTTTAAATTTTTTAGGAATTTAAAAAAATTCCAAGGAATTTGGCATTGATTTCAGTTAATTAAAAATATTTCAAATATTTTGGTATATTTCAAGAGACTCCAAGGAATTTTCAATTGATTTCTATAATTTTAAGGGATTTCAAAGAATTTAAAAGATTGCAGGGCATTTTTTTAAATTCTAATGAGTTTTCAAGGACTTTAAAAGATTTCAAGGGATTTCAATAGATTTTAAAGGACTTGAAATATTTTAGGAAATTTTAAAAGATTCAAAGGATTTTTAAATTTATTTTTTTAATTTATTTTTTAAATTTATTTTTTAAATTTTGTAGTATTTTAGGGTATTTGAAAGAATCATAGGGTTTGATTGGATATCTAAATACTAAAGGAAAATTGTTTCAAATAAGTTTGAACTTTTTTTAATGTTTAAAAAGTATACTTTTTGAATTTGTTCGGGAAAATCAAATTTTATTATAAATACTTTTTTGCCCTCAAATTTTCAATTTATTTCAATGATTTGAAAAAACTAAAAAGATTTTATAGAACTTTTTATAGATTTCAGGGGATTCCAAAAGATTTAAAAGGATTTCAAAGGATTTGAAATCTTTCTGGGGTATTGTAATAAATATTTAAAAAATTATTTTAAGATTATTTTGGCTTCAAAATTCAAAAAATGGTTTAAAAAATCAAATATCTAGGGAAAATTAGTTTGATTGCAAATTTCGGCTTTTTTGTAGAAAAAATTGTTTAAATTTAAAAAATTGTTTAAATTTAAAAATTTGTTTAAAATTCAAGTTTTTTGTTGAAAATTGAACTATTTAGTCAAAAATGTACTTTTTTTTAAAAGCCCTATTTTTCGTTGAATTATAACGGTTTTTCTTTGAATATTCGTATTTTCTGAAGAAAATGAATCTTCTGGATCAGCAATTAACATTTTGGTTGAAAATTATACCATTTGGTTAAAAATTCATCAGTTTTGTTAAAAATTCATCTTTTTTGTTAAAAATTAAACTATTTTGTTAAAAATTTATCTTTTTGGTTGAAAATTAAACTGTTTTGTTAAAAATTCATCTTCTGGGTTGAAAATATAACAATTTTTTTTATAGAAAATCACTGTTTTTCGCTTAAATATTTAAAAATATGATTGACAAATCATATATTATGTTTAAAAATTAGTCATTTTAGTTGAAAATTCATCTTCTTGCTTGAAAATTCGTTTTTTCGGTAGAAAATGAATTTTTTTAATAAAAAATTTATCTTTTTGGTGGAAAATTATGTTATAATTTGAATTTAATATTAGTACATACATTAGTTTCATTTAAAAGAATTTATTCTCCCATTTTCGAAAAAAACCTCTTAATTTTCTCTGCTTTTATATTATTTTGATCTGTGAAGCTGTGCATTTCTTCTAAAGCGTCTTGTTTTTAAATGTCTTGAATTTAAATTTACGGGTCTTGAAAAATTAATCTAAATCTCTTAAAAAAGGGAGAAACGGGTGAAAATTGGGTGAAAATCACCAATTTTAAGGGCGTCATTTTTAACGTCAACTAAAATTATAAATATTCAATTGAAATACTTGCATTTTTAACCAAAAAATGGATTTTTATACAATAAGATTAATTTTCAAATATAAAAATTAATTTTCTACCAAAAAATACAACTTTTCAACAAAATACATTAATTGTAACAGAATAGTTGAATTTGCAATCAAAGGAGACAAATTTTCATCCTCATTGTTGAATTTGGAATTTGGAAGAAATAAATTTTCAACAGAAAATGAAATAGTTACATTTTTAGTAAATGAAAAATTGTCATCTGAACTGATTAGTTTTCAACTAAAATGATGAATCTTCAAATAAAATAGTTGAGCTTTCAATCAATAAATGTTTACTTAAAAATATAAATTATCTACTAAAATTTAAATAATTAGATTTTAAGTTAAAAAAATCAATGTTCAACCAAAAATACGAATATTCACCTAAAAAAGAACATTTTTTAACAAAAAATTGAATAATTAAATTTTCAGTCAAAAAATGAATGTTCAACCAAAAATATAAAATTGTAACACAATTTATGGAATATTCAACTAGAATAGTATTTTTATTTTTAGTTTAAGAAAAAAAAACTTCAACAAAAAAGAAACAAATTTTGCAATAATTTATTTTTTAACTTTTAAGAAAAAATAATTTTTTACCAAAAATTCGATTTTCCACCAAAAAGGTCGTTTGAAAAAAATCAAATACGTGAATTTTCAATGACATAAATTAATTTGCAATTCAAAAATACAAATTTACATCCAAATTGTTAAATTTTGAACTAGAAAAGGTCCATTTTTAACACAAGTGGAATGGTTAGATTTTCAGTTGAAAAAATAAACTTCCAACCAATTTCATCAATTTTAAACTAAATTGATGAATCTTAAATTGGAGTAATTGAATTCGTTACCTAAAATAGATGATTTTTCAGCCAATGAGATTAATTTTTTACACAAAATTTTATTTTTTAAAAAGTAAATTTATTTCTGACGTGAAAGATGAACTTTCGACTAAAATTATGGATAGATTTTTACCCTTAAACGGCCAAAACGCCACTACCGGTACACTGCTTTTCAACGGCCAATAACTAAGACTATTCGACACTAGAAAAAATTGAGACACATATATTTTT
>NC_046661.1:74646376-74647482 GCF_010883055.1 Belonocnema kinseyi | reverse complement strand
AAATGTCTAAACTTTGAGAATCCATGGTTCAAAGATCGATTTTTCGTTTTAGTATTTTCAAAATGGCGTCTTAATGGCAACATTTTTGTGAAAACATTCATGCATTTTTTTACAATAAACGATGCGCTTTTCGGAAAAATCATCATGAATAAAAAGTTCTTGTAATCAGCCAAGAAATATTGCTTAAATTTTTTCGAAGCGTTTTGAGCAAAATTTTGGATTTTTCATATGAACAATTTTTGCAATATTCAAAATTTTGCTCAAAACGCTCCGGAAAAATTTAGACGTATTTCTCGGCTGATTACAAGAACTTTTTATTCTTGACAAATTTTCCGAAAAGCGCATAGTTTTTCAATAAAAAATTTTCATAGTTCTAAGCATCGTGTAAGAGTAAAATGATTCACGAATATCTATCGTCCGTCTGCCGCAAACAAAGTTTACGTTGCCCAACTATCACCAACGTGGAGTTTGACGAATATCGATAGTCTTTTTTTTTTTAAAGGGATTTTATATATATTTTTTACATTATTTAATTTTTTTATGGAGAATTTTTTTCATTTCAGATTTCAATCCGTTGAAATCATTTTGATCCTGCTGTTTCAGAATGTAATTTTGAGAAACAATGTAAGCAGCAATACATGTTGCAATCAATGCAAAATCTAGTAGTCCTCTGGCGACAAATTCCAATTGTTTTTGAGATGCTGTGTAGTTATGGAAAACAAATCTATATGATACATTCGGTCTGGGAAATTCCTATCCCGAATTCTCGTCATCTGATGAATCATCTCCATCAGAGCCAGAGTAATCTGGATTAGGTATGATGATACGTTCATCATTTTCATCGGAATCCCATTCCGATTCGGAGTTTGTTGCAATTTTTGAGGCTTTACGCTTTGTCATTTTTTTTTGCTGGGTGTACTCGAAAATTCCCAGGATGACAATGCGGTGAAGGTGTAGTTTGATGTCAGAGTGCAGTAAAGGTTACGGAGTCGTTGGAAATTTTCTATTGAAAAACTATGCGCTTTTCGGAAAATTTGTCAAGAATAAAAAGTTCTTGTAATCAGCCGAGGAATACGCCTGAATTTTTCCGGAGCGTTTTGAGCAAA
>NC_046661.1:74577977-74646276 GCF_010883055.1 Belonocnema kinseyi | reverse complement strand
ACAAATTCCAATTGTTTTTGAGATGCTGTGTAGTTATGGAAAACAGATCTATATGATACATTCGGTCTGGGAAATTCCGATCCCGAATTCTCGTCATCTGATCAATTATCTCCATCAGAGCCAGAGTAATCTGGATTAGGTTTGATGATACGTTCATCATTTTCATCGGAATCCCATTCCGATTCGGAGTTTGTTGCAATTTTTGAGGCTTTACGCTTTGTCATTTTTTTTTGCTGGGTGTACTCGAAAATTCCCAGGATGACAATGCGGTGAAGGTGTGGTTTGATGTCAGAGTGCAATAAAGGTTACGGAGTCGTTGGAAATTTTTTATTGAAAAGCTATGCGCTTATCGGAAAATTTGTTAAGAATAAAAAGTTCTTGTAATCAGCCGAGGAATACGCCTGAATTTTTCCGGAGCGTTTTGAGCAAAATTTTGAATTTTGCAAAAATTGTTTATATGCAAAATCCAAAATTCTGCTCAAAACGCTTCGAAAAAATTCAGGCGTATTCCTTGGCTGATTACAAGAACTTTTATTTTTGATGATTTTTCCGAAAAGCGCATCGTTTATTGTAAAAAAATTCATGAATGTTTTCACAAAAATTTTGCCGTTAAGACGCCATTTTGAAAATACTAAAACGAAAAATCGATCTTTGAACCATGGATTCTCAAAGTTTAGACATTGATTCCACCGGTTAGTGAGATTCCAGGTTAATTACAGACTCGAAAAGCTTTGGAAATGGTTCACAAAAAAAAATAGGCACGAAAAATCACGTTTTTTTTTTGTTTAAACTGCATTTTGGGATAATAAATAAATTTTTTGAGGAATTTCATTGGCACCGTCGGAAAGAGGAGATCTTAAGCAATAAAAATATATGTGTCTCAATTTTTTCTAGTGTCGTATAGTCTTAGTTATTGGCCGTTGAAAAGCAGTGTCCCGGTAGTGGCGTTTTGGCCGTTTAAAGGTTAACTGGAATACTCGAATTTTAAACCAAAAAGAAGAATTTTTAAACAAAGAGATGAACTTAAAAAAAATCATTTTCTACAAAATAAAGTTGATTTTCTACCAAAAAAGTAGTTTTTTAAAAACAAAATATGCGAATTTTCAATTAAAAAAGAAAAACTTACATCCAAATTTTTAAATTTTGAACGAGAAAAAATTATCTTTCAACCAAGCTGATAAATTTTCAACTAAAATGATGAATCATCTAGTGGAATAGTTGAATAGTTGAAACCAAAAGGATTCATTTTCTACAAAAAAATTAATTTTACACAAATTACATGAACTTTCAAAATAAAAGTTTAATTTTGAAATAAAAAATATCTTCTAAATTCTAGTTTTATTTCTTTTTAAAAATTTGTGTTCTATGTCAAAAATTGCTTGTATGCCTCATATGCCCTGCAACTGTAGGTAAAGTAGAAAATACTTTTCTAAATCACGGTGGCGATTTAGCGAACGATTTAAAATTCCCGGTTATTTTCCGGTATTTTCGCGGTCAAGTTTTTCAATTTTCCCGGTCAACTAAAAGTAAAATATACATATTTTCCGAAAATGCGAACATTTATTTTGATTCACGACGTTCATTCTAAACATTGTTTAACAGAAAATAGCAAAAAATTGCAAAATAAATTAAATTGGAAAAAACCGGATTTTCAACAAAATAGTTCCATTTTCAACCAGTGATGAGTTTTAAAATAAAATTATGAATCTTTAACTGAAATAGTAAAATTTTAAACCAAAAATATGAATTTCTAACTAAAATGGTAAATATTTAATTGGAAAACTTAAATTTTCTACCAAAAATACAATTTTTCATCAAAATATAACAATTTTTAATTAAAGAACAAACATTTTCAAACAAATAGCTGAATTCTGAACTAAAATAAAAAAATTCATCCGAAAATGGAATAGTATCAAATTTAGTTAAAAAATTAATTTGAAACTAAACATAAGATTTTTCAACTGAAACATAACTATCTTCAACTAAAATAATTGAATTTTCAACAACAAATTAAGTTATGCTAAAAAAGATAAATTGTCAACGGAAACTTAAATAATTAAATTTTATGTAAAAAAATGCATGTTTAATCAAACGGATGAATTTTCAAGTAAAAATATTTAATATTTAATTGGAATAAGTTAAATTTTCACTTAACAATATTTCTTTTCATACAAAAATATAAATTAAAAAAATAGTTACATTTTTAAACAAAGTGATAAATTTTCAAATAAAATTGTAAATATTTACCGAAAATAGTTGAATTTTAAACCAGAAAGATTAGTTTTTTAATGAAATTATGAATCTATAACTATAATGATTGAATTTTTTACCAAAAAGATTAATTTCCAACCACGAAGATTAATTTATTCCAAAAGGATGAATTTTCAACTATTAAAAAGATGATTTTTCAGTCAATAATCGAATAATTAAATTTTTATTCAAAAAATTAATGTTCATCCAAAGAGACGAATGTTTAACTAAAATTATTAAATATTTCAATGGAATAATAGTTACCTTTTCAGTTTAAAAAAATAATTGTCAACCAAAAAACATCTAAATAAAAAAAACAGTTTTATTCAAACAGCTCATTTAAAAAAAAAAAGAATTTTTAGTTAAAACGATGAACCTTCATCTAAAAAAAAATTAATTTTAACTAAAAGAGTGTAACTTTAACCAAATAAATTTATTTTTAACCTAAAAAATGAATTTTGAACTAAAATGATAATTATTTATGTGGAATTATTAGATTTTCGACCAAGAAAAAGAATTTTTAAACAAGAGGATCAACCTGCAAAGAAAAATATAATTTTATACAAAAAAAAACGCTTTTTCAAAACAAAAACGTGAATTTTCAATTCAATACTTTAATTTTCTCCAAATTATTGAATTTTGAATGATAAACGATCAATTTTGAACAATAAAAAAATAAAATAAATATATAAAAATAAAATAATAATAAAATAAATAAATAAATCTTCACCTGGAATAGTTGAATTTTATGCCAAAAAGAATAAGTTTCTACAAAAAGGCGGGTTTTTGAAAAAGTAGATAAATTTTCGAACTATTTTAATTTTTAAGTTTAAAATATCAATTTTCAACCAAAAAGGATTTTTAGCAAAATAGTTCAATTTCGATTGGAAAAACATTGTTTCTATAAGTTTGAAATATCATCAGTTCGATTATCAATAATTAAATTAAACTAAGAGAATGTGAAAAATCTGCGAGATTACATAAAGTAGAAATCACTTTTCTTAATTGACCGAAATTATTAAAATAGTGAAACTCCCCACGGGTTTTTAATTATTGCAGTTGTGCCAAAAGTCAGATAAATAAAAAAAAGTTTTTCTATGATGTTAAGAATAAAAATATTATAACTGATGTCATTTAAAACAAAAAACATGATTTGTCATGAAAAATATTAAAATTCACAAAAAAAGCATTGATTTTAACCATGTTTTTTGCAATTGATTTTTTCTGACCGTCGCTTCTCATCAAATTGAAAAAAGGATTGCATTTTAAGAAAAGACAGCTTATTTTTTCCGGGAAAAAATTTTCTACAACTCTACTGTTTCCAATTTTGAAAGCAGATTTTTATCTGGCTGAAAACGTTAAAACAATTTTTTGTAAGAAAAAAATTTTAAAACAAATAATTATATTTTAAGATTATTTAGTTATTTTCAAAATTAGAAACAGTCGAGTTGTAGAGAATGTTTTCCCGGAAAAATAAGCTGTCATTTATTAAAATGCAATCTTTTTTCCAAAAATTGTTAAGAAGCGACTGTCAGAAAAAAATCAATTGCAAAAAAACATCCGGTTTCTCGGGACCGAATCCATTTTAAATCATACGTATTTTTCTGATTTGCAAATCGAATTTTTTCTAAAAAGTTATGCGTATTTGAATTTTGTGCATTGTTTTTCAAAAAACCCGAAATTTTTTCTTCAAACCTCTATAACTTTCAGGCTAATTGAGATATTTATTATTTTCTTTTTGAGTACAATCTAAAAAAATCAACCTTTTAATTTTTTGTCAATTTCTTTTGAACTTGCACTCTGATAATGAAGATATCTTGTAAGTTTGATGCTCGCTAAATAACTTTTGTTGCCAGGGGAATTCTTTCTTGTTACAAACGAATTTTCTACTTTTTTTGGAAACAATGATAGGTACGAAAAAATGTTAAGATAAAAGTTTGCATGTCTAAAAAAGTTTTATGAAAAATGTCACTTGCTCTTTTACGATATTTTTCATAGTTCACGCAAAAAATTCAAAAACTATAGCTTTAAACGAAAAAATATCTCCTGGCCTCAAAAATAGTTTAGACAACATGATGCTGATAAGATTCCTTTCCTTCATCAGTAAAAAACTTTAAAAAAATATTCAGAAATATAAAAAAGATAAGACTTTTTTAGAAAATCTTTTTTATTATTTTCTTTAAATTTTGAAAACCTAAAAAAAGTATAATTTAAGGAAAACCTCACCTTTCTTATTTCTCTAAATTTTTTCTCTCAAGTTTCTACTGATAAAAGAAGGGCATCGCAGTAACAGCATGCGGGCTAAACCATTTTTGAGGCTGGGACCATTTTTTTCCTCTAAAAATGTAGTTTTTCAATTTTTTCGTGAACTTTGAAAAATATCGCAAAAGAACAAGAGACGTTTTTCATAGAACTTTTTCAGACGTGCAAAGTTTTATTTAAACATTTTTTCTTATCTATCATTATTTCCTAGAAAAAGTAGAAAATTCTTTTGTAACAAAAAATAATTCTCCTGGGTACAATAGTACATTATGCAAAAAGAGGCGAAAGGAGCAGATTTTTGTCTACTTTCGTCCCGTGTTGCATATAGCATTTTATTCCACTCTCGACCGTGGTCACCTTTTGGCCCTGAAAAGCGGGTCCAACGCATTTTTCTATAGCTTTGTTCGCGCCTCGAATTCTGATTGATTACTTTTTACTTTCGCCCCGCTAATTTTATTTTCGCACCACAAATTTTACTTTCGTCCCGCTAATTTTACTTTCGCCCCGCTAATTTTACTTTCGCCCCGCTAATTTTACTTTCGCCGCGCTGATTTTACTTTAGCCCCGCAAATTTTACTTTCACCCCGCAAATGCAATTGGCAGGAAATATATGCTACTTTCGCCCCTATTTTCAGGGGAAAAAGATGGCCATTTCGGTCGACTGTGGAATAAAAGTTATTTAGCAAGCATCAAACTTACAAGATGTCTTCATTATCAAAGTACAAGTTAAAAAGTTATAGAGGTTTAAAAAAAATCGGCTTTTGTGAAAAACAATGCACAAAATTCAAATATGCATAACTTTTAAGCAAAAATTCTGTTCGCAAATCAGAAAAATACGTATCGCCTAATTTCCTCTAAAAAAACAATATATTTGGCTCTCGAGAGATTCTGCGATTTCAAGTGTAGGGCCCTGCTAGATTTGAAATGGATTCGGTCTCGGTCATGTCGCGACACTGTACATTTCGCAACTGATACATTCTTTAGACCGAAACTGGAATTAATTTCGTTTTTGTTCTCTTCAGACCGTCGACTCTCTACACGATCATCACCTGGCTCTACTACTCAGCCACGGAAAAGGTCTTTGTCGAGATGTTCCCAGGAATCCTCGTCTTCCTGCAACTAGAAGTACTCGAGAACATCGAGAATCTGTATGCTCCAGTTATTCTTCATTGCTTCACAATAATGATGTCCTCTCTCTTCACCCTGATTCTCCTCCCCACTGCACCCTGGAGATTCCTCCTCGTCGTTAGCTATCTAAACGTCTTCCTCAGGACCAAGGAACTTATCCGAAATTCCGGATCTGTCCTCCAAAAAGAGAGGCAGATTCTTAACAGGTACAGGAAAGCCACAAGCGAGGAGATCGAAAGGTTCGACGACGTTTGTGCCGTTTGTCTTTTTGCGATGAGCAAAGCTCGAGTCACTCCTTGTCATCATCTTTTTCATGCCGATTGTCTGAGACAGTGTCTCAAAACCAGCGACAAGTGTCCAATGTGCAAACGAGAATTAAAGTTTGATTGAAGAAGGGCAGGCGATTTTTTTAAGAGACTGAGAAATTAATGACAATGACAAAATTTTCATAGTTCCCCGAGGGATTGACTACTCAAACGATTTCACTAACATTCACAATGATTTCACGAAGATTTGACGAAGCCTTCTACACTTGATTTCAAGAGTGAGCAGGATAAGAAGGAGGAAAGAGCGGAGAAGAAGGAGGAGGAAAAGGAATAGAAGATGGTTAAGGAGAAGGAGAAAGAGAAGAAGAGGACGGCGGAGAAGGAGAAATGGAAAGAGGCGAAGGATGAGAAGGAGGAAAAAGAAAAGGAAAAAGAAGAGAAACGGGCGGAGAAAAAGAAAGAGAAGAAGCAGAAGGGATAAAAGGAGACAAAGGAACAAGAGGAAGAGAAAGAGGGAAAACAAAAGGAGGAGGAGAAAGGGAGGAAGCCGAAGGAGGGGGAGAAGAAATAGAAAGAGGCGGAAGAGGAGGAGGAAAAAAAATAGAAGGAAGCGAAGAAGGAGGAGGAAGAAAAGAAGAAGGCGGAGAAGGAATAGAAAGAGGCAAAGGATGAGGAGGAGAAAGAGAAGGCAAAAGAAAAAGAGGAGAAAGGAGAGGGGGAGAAAGAGTAGGAGAAAGAAAAAGAAAGGGAATAGAAACGGGCGGAGAAGGAGAAAGAGAAAATGAATAAGGAGACGAAGGATCAAAAGAATGAGAAAGAGAAGGAGGAGAAAAAAGGAGGAGAGAGAGAGAGAAAGGCGAAGGAATATAAGGAGGCGGAGTAGGAGGAAACAAATAGAAGGTGGCAGTGAAAGAGGAGAAAAAGGAATAGAAAGATTCAAATGAGGAGAAGGAGGAAGAGAAACGAAAAGAGGAAAAAGAGTGGAGGAGCAAGGTGGAGGAGCAAGCGAATGAGGAAGAGGAGAAGGAGAAAAAAAGGAGGAGAAAGAGACGGATGAGAAGGCAAAGGAATAGAAGCAGGCGTAGGAGGGGAAGGAATAAAAGGAGGCGAACAAGGCGAAGGAGGGGAAGGAATAGAATGAAGCGAATGAGGGGGAGGAGAAGGAATAATGAAGACAAAGGAGGAGGAGAAGGAGGCGAAGGAGGAAAAGAAGGGAGAGAAAGAAAAGGAGGAGAAAGAGAAGGAGTTGAAGACAAAGGAATAGAAGGAGGCGAAGGAGAAGGAATAAAATGAGGCGAACTCGGCGAAGAATGAGGGAAAGGAATAGAAGGAGACGAAGAAGGAGAAGGAAAAGGATAAAGAGAAGGAGGAGAAGGCGCATGAGAAGAAGGAATATAATTAGGCGGAGGACGAATTGGAGGAGGTGAAGGAGGAGGAATAGTAGGAGGAATAGGAAGAGGAGGAGGAAGAGGAGGAATAAAAGAAGACGAAAGAGGCGAAGGAGAAGATTAAGAGGGAGGAGGAATAGAAGGAGGCGAAGAAGGAAGGGAGATTCACCTGCACATAGGATTGACTACTCGAAACCATTTCACAAATATTTACAAAAGTTTTTTACACCAGATTTCAAGAGTGAACACAATGATAAGGAGGGGAAAGAGAAGGGAGGATTCTTCTCCATCTGGAGGATCAGAGTAGTCGCAGGTCATGGAAAACCTGTAATTCAAGGAAAAGAAAAAAAATGTTGGTCAGGTATTCAGGGATTCTGAAAAAATACCACATAAGTCAGGGAATTACTGTAAGAAGCATTCCTATAAACCTACTGAAATTTTAGAGCATTTTTAAAGTTTCTAAAGAGATTTCAATAATTTAAAGGGATTTCTAAGGATTTTAAAGATTTTAGAATATTTTTAGAGATTCCAAGGAATTTTCAAAAAAAATTTTAAACTTTCAAAGGATTTCTAAGGATTTGAAATATTTTAGGATATTTTAGGTATTTTAATAAATATGTCAGAATTTCAAGAAATATCCTCGGATTTCTAAATATTATACATATTTTAGGATACTATGAAAAATAACAACGAATTATGAAGAGATTAATAAACTTTTAAGGAATTTTAAGATTTAAAAATTTGTTTAAGGGATTTTAAAGAATTTCCCTGAAATTTGAGTTTTAAAAGATTTCCGAGGATTTAAACAATTTTAAGGAATTTTAAAACGTCTCAAGGTATTGTAATCAATTTTCAGGGTTTGAAGACATCATATTTCTTGTAATTTCACTTAATTTTACGGGATTCTGTATGAGATTTCAAAAGCTTTGACATATTTTCCACAGTTTAAAAAAATTTCGGGGAATTTCTAAAAGATTTCCAAAATTATAGGCGATTTTCAAGAAGTTTATTGATTTTAAGTGAAAAAAAAAATTTCAAAAGCTTTTAAAAGTTTCAAGGGATTTCAAAAGATTTTAAAAGATTAAAAATATTTTTGGGAATTTAAAAATAATTACAAAAAATTTTCAGGAGATTCACAAAATTAAAGGGAATTTAAAAGGATTTGGAATATTTAAGGATATTTGAAAATATTCCAATTCCTTTCCAAGAGCTTTGAAAAGTTTCAAGAGATTTAAAAATATTTCAAACTATACTTCTAATGTCTTATGTTATTTTAAAAGATTCCAACGCTTTTGTAAAAGCATAAAAAATGTTCAAGGTATTTTAACAAATCTTTTAAAGGATTTGAAATATTTTTTTGGCACTTTTAAAAGAATCCTAGGAATTTTCAAAAGTTTTCAATAATTTTTAGAGATTTTTTTTTAGATTTCCGTTATTTTTACAAGAATTTTTGAAAATTCCAAGTCATTTTTAAGAACTTTGAAACGTTCCATGGCATTTTTGATTGATTTCAGTAATTTCAAGATATTTCAGCAGATTTGAAATGTTTGATGGAATTTTGAAAGATTCCAAGGAATTTGAAATAGACTTTAATAATTTGAAAGTATTCCAAATATTTAAAATAATATTTGGATATTCTTAAATCTTCTAAGGAATTTTCAAGAACTTTAAAAAGTTTCAAGGATTTCAAAAATCTCAAATATTTCAGGGAAATTGAAAAGATTCCAATGAATTTGTAATTGATTTCAACAATTTGATGGATTTCAAATTATTTGAAATACTTTGCAGAATGTTCAATATATTTTAATAATTTGAAGAGATTCTAAATAACTTAAAAGCTTTTTGTGTATTTTTAAAAGATACTTTCTAGAATTTCGCAAGATATAGAATAATTTTACAAAACCTATAAAGTTTTATGATATTTAAAAAAAACGTGTAGGTATTTAAATAAATTTTTCAGAATTTTTGAAAAAATCGACAGATTTTTTAGAATTTTACGGGATTTTATAATATTTTAATGATTTTCAAAGAATTTATTTACAAAAAATGAGAGATTTCTCAGGGTTTCAAAGAATTCAAGAGATTTTCAAGTACTTTTTGCAATTCTTTTGGAATTTTCTTTTAAATTCACCTTCAATTTTTAGGCTTTGCATCAAATTCTTTTAAATTACCTTGAATTTTTCTAAATTGATTTCAGACTTACTGAGTTCAATAAATTTTGTTTATTCGCCTTCAATCTTGGTGAATATTTTTTATTTTTTCCCATTAATTCGAATTTTTTTCTTTTGCATTTTTTTTAATTCAAAAGAACATATAATAAATTTCAATTTTGTTAAATATGAATGGTCAGGGTATTTTGAAAATTCGATTTTTGCGACTACACTGATCTTTCCAATCTTCTGCTTCACTTTGATCAATTCTCACGACTTATTCCTTAGAAATACGCTGTGATAACAGAAACATTTGTTTTTCCTAAACCTTTTTTTTCTTAATTTCTAACCCTCTTTTTCTACAAAAAACAAAATTCAAAAGTTCCTCCAGTTTCTGATTTCAATATGAATTTAAACAGATCTTTTTTTTCTGTCCAAAAATATTTACGTGTGAAAAAAAGCTTTGAAATTGTGTAGAAATCATTTTTCAATCCCCAATTTTTAGTTTAGCCTTTGTTTCTAATTTTAATTTCTACTTTAATTTTAATTTCTAAGTTTCTTGAATTTCATTTAATTGAATGGATTATTTGTACGTCGTATTTGTATATATTTACCGCGTTTTTTACCTGAGTGAATAAAGAAGTTCAGTGAATTTAACAAAAATCTTTTTATTGCCTATCTAACTCAATTTTGAGTAAATTTTATTTATTCTCCCTCGTATTTTTTCGTCACGTCTACGTAATCACCATCCGGACACTCGTAATTTTCAATTGCTGGGGTGAAAGTTGGCCCGCGAACTTCGTGAGTCAAAAATGAAGTATCGCACTAAAAAAAGAAAGGTCTAAAATTAGTTGAATTTGTAAAAAAATGGTAAAAAAAAATTATTTAAGAGTTCCCCAGACTTCACACTCTCTTCCATTCTCCTCTTTACTCATTTTTTTTAACCCTATTTTCAAAATATTTTCCCTTTTCTCGTTTTTTTCCGATTAAATGCAAACTGAATGAATAGAACCCAATACGAAAATTCAACTATTTTTGGTTAAAAATTCGTACCTTCTAGTTAAGAATAGTACTTTTATATTTTTGGATCACAATATATTTATTTTGTTTAAAAAGTGTAGTATTTGGCGGAAAATTTAATTATTTTCTCGCAATCTTGTCTATTTTGGTAAGAAAATAAATCTTCTTGGTTACAAGATCAACTGGTTGGTTTAAAGTTTACTACTTTATTAATAACTAATTTTACTAGTTGAAGATTCATCTTTTTAGTTGAAATTTAAACTTTTGATTAAAAATTCATCTTTTTGGTTTCAAAATTCCACTGGTTTTGTAGAATATTTCACTATTTAGGTAAAAATGAACTTTTTGGTTGAAAATTCAAATTTTTCAGGTTCAAAATTCAACTATTTCGTAGAGAATTTGCCTTGTTAGTCTGAACATTCAACAATTTGGTTGAGGATTTAAATACATTTTGGATCTTCTTTTTTGGTTCTTTACATAATTAAACTTTTTGTTAGAAAATTCCATTACTTGGTTGAACAACTTTCCTCGAAATTCATTTTATTGTTTGGAGATTAAACTATTTAGTTCAAAATTCGTTTTTCTGATTTAAATGAATTTTTTGTTTGACTGAAAATTTAAATATTCCACTTTTGATTCAAAATTGATAATTTATAGTTGAAAATTCAACTATTTGGTTGAAAGTTTCACTACTTTGTTAGAAATTTATTTTATTGGTTACACATTTAACTTTTGTGTTGAAAATGCGTTCTTTTTTTGGTTGCAAATTAATTATTTTTACTGAAAATTTAACTGTTCCATGTTTAGTTAAAAATTGGTCGTTTTTAGTTGAAAATTCAACTATTTCGTTAAAAGGTTAACTACTTTGTTAAACATTTATTAGACTGGTTACAGCTTTAACTTTCTTGTTGAAAATTCATTCTTTTGTGAGTTAAGGATTTATATTTTTCACTGTAAAGTTAACTGTTAAATTTTCAATAGAAAATGGATCGTTTTTAGTTGAAAATTTCACTATTTGGTTAAAAATTTGGGTTTTTTGTTGTTGTTGAAAAATGGTCTTTTCTGGAAATAAAAATAATCTACTTGGTTAAAAGATCAACTAATTAGTTCAAACTTCACTACTTTGTTAATAATTAATGTTATTTGTTGAAGATTCATCTTTTTGGTTGAAATTTAAATTTTTCGTTATAAAAACATCATTTTAGCTTTAAAATTCAATTATTTTTTTAGAACATTTCACTATTTAGTTAAAACTGAACTTTTTGTTTGAAAATTCCAATTTTTCGGGTTCAAAATTCAACTATTTTATAGAGAATTTGCCTTTTTAGTCTGAAAATTCAACAGTTTGGTTGAGGATTTAAATACTTTTTGGAAAATTCATTTTTCTGTTTGAAAATTAATTTTTTGTTTTACTGGAAATTAAAATATTCATTTTTTGATTCAAAATTGATAATTTCTAGTTGAAAATTCAACTATTTGGTTGAAAGTTTAACTACTTAGTTTAAAATGTATTTTATTGGTTACACATTTAACTTTTTTGTCGGAAATGCGTTCTTTTTTTGGTTGAAAACTAATTATTTTTACTGTAAATTTAACTGTTCCATTTTTTATTCATTTATTTATAATAAGATATATTTTATAATAAAATTCTCGAACAATAAGATTCCCGAATAAAAAAATTTTCGTATAATAAAATTCTCGAATAATAAAATTAGTTGAAAATTCATGTATTTTATTCAAAATTCGTATGTTTTGATAAAACATTATTCTCAGTTGAAAATACTTGGGGGAAAGTTGAAATTTTTGAAAATTTATTTATTTAGTTCATTCTTCGGTTCAGAATTTTAATTTTTTTTAATTTTAAACTGTAAATTTAATTGTTACATTTTTAATGTAAAACGAATCGTTTTTATTTTTAAATTCCACTGTTTAATTGAAATTTTTTTTTTGTTGAAAACTTGTGGTTTTTGAAATGAAAATTAATCGTCTTGGTTAAAAGATCAACTTATTCGTTTAAAGTTCACTACTTTATTAATAATTAATTTTATTAGTTGAAGATTCATCTCTTTGATTGAAATGATTAACTTTTTGATTGAAAATTCAAATTTTTCGGGTTCAAAATTCAACAATTTCGTAGAGAATTTGTCTTTGTAGTCGAAATTCATTTTATTGGTTGAAGATTGAACTATTTAGTTCAAAATTCGTTTTTCTGATTCAAATTATTTTTTTGTTTCACTGAAAATTTAAATATTTAATTTTTGATTCAAAATTGATCATGTCTAGTTGAAAATTCAACTATTTGGTTGAAAGTTTAACTACTTTTTTAAAAATGTACTTTATTGGTTACACATTTAACTTTTTTTGTTGAACATGCGTTCTTTTTTTGGTTAAACATTAATTATTTTAACTGTAATTTGAACTGTTCCATGTTTAGTAAAATATGGATCGTTTTTAGTTAAAAATTCCACTATTTGCCTGAAAATTAATTTTTTACTGTGAATTTAATTGTTCCATTTTTGGTAGAAAATTGATATTTTTTAGTTGAAAATACAACACATTTAGTTCGCCTTTTTTTTAATCACACATTTTTTAAATAATATTTATTAATCTGGTTGCAAAATGAACAAATTTGTTAAAAATTCATTTTAGTGCAAAAGAATTTGCTTATTTTACAGAAAATTCGTTTTTGTGGATGTAAATTAAATTTCTCAAATAAAACATAAACTTTTTTATTATTAGCTAAAAATTTATCTTTTTTGGTTCAAAATTCAACAACTGGGTTGAAAGTTGAACTACTTGGTGAAAAATTCATTTTGTTGAGGAAAAATTTATTTAGTTGAAAATTCGTCCTTTGCTTAGTTGACAATTACTTTTTTTTTTAAACTAAAAATTCAATTATTCCATTTTTATTTGAAAATTAATCGTTTATAGTTGAAACAACTACTTTGGGATTGAAAATTCATGTATTTAAAAAAAAATCGTCTTTTTGGCAGAAAATTAATTTTTTAATTGAAAATTTAACTATTTCATTTCTGTTTCAAAATTATTCGTTTTTAGTGGAAAATTTAACTACTTTGTTGAAAATTCAACTATTTTGTGAAGAATTCAACTATTTTCATAAAAAATTTGACTAATTGGTTGAAAGTTGAACTATATTGTTTAAAATTACTTTTATTATTCAAAGATTTGTAAATTAAATTTCTCAACTGACACTTTAAGTTTTCCATTTTTGGCTAAAAATTGAGATTTTCGTTCCAAATCCAACTACTGGGTTTCAATTTAAACTACTTTCTTTTAAAAAAATTTAACTGAAAACTTAATGATTTCATTTTTAGTTGAAAATTTATCGTTTTGTTGATCAAAAAATTCAAATTGTTTGTTAAAAATTCATTTTATTAGATAAAGATTAATCTATTTTTATTAAAAATTAGTTTGTTTTTAGTAGAAAGTTAATTTATCTCCAAATTTGAAAATTGGTCTTTTTGGTTTGAAAATTTAACTCCATGGTTGAACGTTGAATTATTTGGTTAAAAATCCATGTTATTGGTTGAAAACCGATTTACTTTTTTTGAAAATTTGTTCTTATATAGTGGAAAATTAATTTTTTTAACTGAAACATTTACGTTTTCATTTTTGGCTGAAAATTGATATTTCTCGTTAAAAATTATTTGTGTTTAGTTGAAAATTCAACTATTTTTGTTGAAAAATTGTTTGTTGTTGTTCAACTATTAATTTGTTAACTAAAAATATAACTATTCCATTGTTAGTTAAAATGCATCTTTACAATTTTTTTGTTTTTTGTTGTAAAAATGGTTTTGTGATTTGCTTAAATTTCTGGATATAAAGTTGAATTATTTTTCTAGAAAAATTCACTATTAAGAAAAATAATGAACTTTTTGGTTTGAAAATTTAATAATTCGGTTAAATATGGAACTGTTTGATTAAAAAATAACCTGTTTTTAACTTAAGTGTTCTATTTTTGGTTGATAATTGACCTTTTTTTGTTGAAAATTCAACCACTTTGTTGAAATTTGAACTATTTTCTGAATAATTCATTATACTTTTTTGGTTAAAAAATAAGCTCTTTGGTCGAAAGTCTAAATACCTAGTTAAAAATTAAACAACTTTGTTGAAAATTCATTTTATTGGAAGAATATTTTCGTAGAAAAATCGTCTTTTTTATTTTAAATTATTTTTCTAAACTCAAAATTTAATTATTCCATTTTTCGTTTGGATGGATCGTTTTTGGTTGAAAATTCAATTATTTGGTTAAAGATTGGTGCATTGAATGTCCACTTATTTATTAATAATTAATTGTATTCGTTGAAAAATCATTTTTGTGGTTGAAATTGAACTTTTTTTAAATTAAAAATTCAGTAATTTGGTTAAATATTCGTCGTTTTGGTTTGAAAATTCAATGATTTTTTTAATAAAATTCCATTATTTAGTTAAAAATTTACTTTTTGGTTGAAAATTCATTCTTTCGGGTTCAAAATTTAACTATTTTGTAGAGAATTTGCCTTTTTGGTTTGAAAATTCATAAATTTGGTTTAGGATTTAACTACTTTCTGGAAAATTCATTTTTTCAGCAATTATTCTTCTTGGTAGAAAATTTCAATACATCGCTAAACAAATTTCTTAAAAATTCATTTCATTGGTTGAAGGTTGAAATATTTAGTTTAAAACTAGCTTTTCTGGCTGAAAATTAATTTTCTTAACTGAAAATTTAAAAATTACATTTTTGGCTGGCAAATTTTAGTTAAAAATGTAACAACTTGTTTTAAAATTTAACAACTTTGTTAAAAATTCATTTTAGTAGTTACAAATTTGACTTTCTTGTGGAAAATTCGTTCCATTTCTTTTACTGAAAAATTTAATGCTTCATTTTTTGTTGAAAATTCATGTATTTTATTAAAAACTCGTGTATTTTGATAGAACATTAATCTCAGTTGAAAATACTTGGGGGAAAGTTGAATTTTTTGAAAATTTAATTTACTACACATTTAATTATTTGGTTGCAAATTCGTTTTTTTTTTAAATTTGATAATTGAACTGTTTTGATAAAAATTCGATTTGTTAAAGGTAATTTTACTAGTTACAGATTTAACTATTTGCTTGAAAATTCATTTTTGTTTTTGTAAATTAATTCTTCAAACTCTAAATTTAACCGTTCCATTTATCGTAGAAACTTGATTATTTCTAGTGGAAAAGTCACCTACTTTGTTAAAAACTCATCATTTTCGGCCGAAAATTCGTCTATTGATAAAAAATTCTTGTTTAAAATTCGAAATTCATATTTTCTGAATTTTTTTTTTTAATTCGTCTTTCTGGATTAAAAATTTAACTATTTGGCAGAAAATTCTTATTTTTTGCTTGAAAGTTCAAATATTTGGTTGTAAATAACTGTTCGATCTAAACATAATTTTTTAAAATGAAAATTCAACTTTTTTGTTAAAAATCTTCTTGCTTGGATGGTTATTAACTTTTTTGTTCGAAATTCGTACCTAATCCCTATTTCCCCTGGAATTTCAGCCTGTGAACACTGGTTTCCGTTTAAAATTCTTCAATCCTAAACACTACAGTTTAAATTGATTTCTAAGCATTTTAGTTCTACAATACTGATTTAAAAGTATTAAAATATTAATTACAAATTTGAATTAATTAAAATGATTCATGGTAAAATTGTCAGAAATGGACGCACCTGAATAGCTGCTTGATAAAGTTCCTCAGATTCTTCTCGAAGATTTTTGAGCGCTTTTTCCTGAGAATTTTGAATACTTTCCAGAGTTAACATATCTTGTCGATATTGCTTGAGTTTGTAGTGAGACCATTCCTTTTGTAAAAGTATCCTCTGTTCTGCAATTTCGGGAGGAACTGGAGGTAAGTTGCGAACTCGTATTCTGAAAAAAGAATTTTTAAATAAATATTAAACAAGCTCAGGATAATTTTCTTTTCAATATCTTTCAAAATTGCAAAAATTCTGATTGAAACCCTTGAAGGTCAGATTTATACTTAATAATTTTAGATTTAAATATTCTAAATATTTGGTTTCAATGGGACGATTGAAAAATCACGAAAAAGAACATTTCCTATTTCGAAAATTTACGAATAATAAAATTGTCAAATAATAAAATTGCCGAATAATAAAATTTGCGAATAATAAAATTCCCGAATTGGAAAATTCTCCAATAATACATACAATTAGGGAATAATAAAATTCCCGAATTGAAAGCTTCCCGAATAATAAAATTCCCGAATAGTTTACAATATTATCGAATCGGAAATTTGCGAAAAATTAAATTTTTTTTTCGAATAATAAAATTCCCGAATTGAAAGCTTCCCAAATAGCTTCTTATATTATCGCATTGTAAATTTTGAAATAATAAAATTTGCGCTTAATTAAATTCCCGAACAATAAGATTCTCGAAAATAAAATCCCCGAATTGGAAAAGTCTCGAATAATACATACAATTAGCGAATAATAAAATTCCCAAATAGTTTATAATATTACCGAATTGGAAATTTTCGCAAAAAAATTTTTGCGTATAATAAAATTCCCGAACAATAAGATTCCCTAATAACAAAATTTTCGAATAATAAAACTCCCGAATAGTTCATAACATTTAGGAATTGGATGTTTGCGAAAAATTAAAATTGCGCATAATAAAATTCTCGAACAACAAGATTCCCGAATAACAAAACATTCAAGTAATAAAGTTCCCGAATAATATAATTTGTGAATAATAACATTTTCGTATAATAAAATTCCCGAACAATAAGATTTCCGAATAATAAAATTTGCAAAAAATAAAATTCCCGAATTGGAAAAGTCTCCAATAATACATACTATTAGCGAATAATAAAATTCCCGAATGGTTTATAATATTGCCGAATTGGAAATTTGCGAAAAATAAAATTTGTGTACGATAAAATTCTCGAACAACAAGATTCCCGAATAACAAAACTTTCAAATAATAAAATTCCCGAATAATAAAATTCCCGAATTGAAAGCTTCCCGAATAGGTTATAATATTACAGAATTGGAAATTTCCGAATAATAACATTTTCGTATAATAAAATTCCCGAACAATAAGATTTTTGAATAATAAAATTTGCAAAAAATAGAATTTCCGAATTGAAAAAGTCTCCAATAATACATACTATTAGCGTATAATAAAATTTCCGAACAATAAGATTTCCTAATAACAAAATTTTCGAATAATAAAATTCCCTAATTGAAAGTTTCCCAAATAGTTTATAACATTACAGAATTGTAAATTTTGAAATAATAAAATTTGCGCGGAATTAAATTCTCGAACAATAAGATTCCCGAAAATAAAATGTTCAAAAAATAAAATTCCCGAATTAGAAAAGTCTCGAATAATACATACAATTAGCGAATAATAAAATTCCTAAAAAGATAACTTTCCTAATAATAAAATTCCCGAATAGTTTATAATATTACCGAATTTGTAATCTCCCGAAAAATAAAATTTTCGTATCATAAACTTTCCGGGGAATAAGATTCTCGAATAATAAAATTCCTAAAAACTGAAATTTCTGGATGATAAAATTCCAGAATTATAAAATTCCCGAACAATAAAATTTCCGAAAAATAAAATTTCCGAAACATAAAATTTGCGAATAATCAATTTTCCGAATTGAAAACTTCCCGAATATCAAAATTCCACAATGGTTTATAATATTACAGAATTGGAAATTTCGGAATAATAAAATTTGCGGAAAATTAAATTCTAGAACAATAAGATTCCTGAAAATAAAATTTGTAAAAAAAATTTCCAAATTGGAAAATTCCCGAAAAAAAAGAATTTCCGAATAATAAATATCCAGAATAGTTTATAATATTGCCGAATTGGAAATTTCCGAATAATAACATTTGTGTAGATTAAAATTCCCGAAGAATAAGATTTCCGAATAACACAATTAGCAAATAATGCAATTCCCGAATAGAAAACTTCCCGAATAGTTTATAATATTACCGAATTGGAAATTTCCGAAAAATAAAATTTGCGTATAATAAAATTCCCGAACAATAAAATTTCCTAATAATAAAATTCCCGAGGTGAAATCTTCCCGAATAAAAAAATTCCGGAATAGGTTATAATATTACAGAATTGAAAATTTTCGAATGATAAAATTAGTGTATGATAAAATTTTCAAATAATAAAATACTCGAATAATACAATTTACGAAAAATGAAATTTCCGAATTGGAAAATTTTCGAATAATAAAATTCCTGAATAGTTTATAATATTACCAAATAGGAAATTTCCCGTATGATAATATTTTCGTATAATAAACATTCCTAAACAATAAGATTCTCGATTAATAAAATTTCCAAATAATTAAATTCCTGAATTATAAAATTCCCGAATAATAAAATTTCCGAAAAATAAAATTCCCGATTTGGAAACTTCACCAATAAAAAAATTCCCGAATAGTATATTATCTTACAGAATTGGAAATTTACGAATAATAAAATTTGCGTATAATAAAATTCACGAACAATCACATTCCCGAAAATAAAATTTTCAAATAATAAAATTGCCGGTTAATAAAATGTACGAAAAAAGAAATTCCCGAATTGGAAAATTAATTGTTTTTGAATTGAGAAAAAGATTCACGCAGAAATATATTTTTTTCAATTATCGTTATTTTAAATTCAGATAATAATTTTATTGCTGTATTTTTAATAAATAAATATTTATCAAAATACTTTCAATTGTTTCAATTCGGAAATTATCTAGATCAGATATGTTATAATTCAGCAATTTTCTGATGGGAATTTTATTTTTCTAGATTTTTCAGTCATCCCGTTTCAATTTCAGCCAGTTTCATATTTAATAATTTTAGATTTAAAAAATTCCAAATTATTTGGTTTCAGTTTGAATTTTCATTTTCAGTATAAAGAATTTGTGATTAAATAATTTTGTCATATTCAAGTCTTTAACATCGGAAGATTTTAGCAATAGGCATTAAAAACTTAATTATTTTTTATTTGAAAATGTTCAAGGGTATTGACAATTTTTAAATAAACTAAAAAAACTCAATTTCGAATTGAAAGGCTTAAAATTGTGCAATTTCAAATTTAGAATTGCAGAAATCTTTTTTTGTATTTCTTTTTTTTTAATTTTAAGTTAATATCTTGAACTTTCTCGAAATTAATTATTTAAAATTAAAAAATATTTGATTGGAATATTTCAAGAACGAAAAATAATACTAAACGAAGTTAAAAACTTTTTCAATTAGAATGAAAATGGTTAAATTTATAAAACTATAATTAACAATTTAATAAGTTTCAACGTTCCGTAGCACAACTTTTTTTTATGTTTTTCATTTTACATGCTTTCCATTTAAAATTATTTTGGTTTGAGAGTTGAAAAAAAAGAATAATTCAATTTTTAAGTTTTATAATTGAATATTTGTCCACTTTGAACGGTGAAAATGACGGTGAATTTGTTGTATAAGAAAAAAAGTTGTCTGATCAATTTTAATATTAAGTAATAATTTTTTTATATAATAACAATTTAAAATTTTAGAACTTCAGAAGCTTTGACTTGAAAACATTCAACTTAGTTTTCGACTTAATATTGTGAAATTTTAATCGCTTTGAATAAAGAAATTATTATTATTTATAAGTTTTCAATTTTTAATTATTCAGATTTGAATTTTATTATCAGATTCTTACTTCTTCTCCTTATAGATCACTGGTGGTATTTCCATTTCCAAAATTGGTTTCGGCGTCTTGGCGATTTTTGTCAACCTTTTAATCGCTCTTTCGATCTTTTTTTTCCTCCTCTCAACTCTGCGTTTTAAAATCTGCGGATCAAGTCTCCTTTTCCTCTTCATAGGTTCGGCCCTTCATTTTTGAAAGAAAAGTGCAAATTTTGTCAATAACATAAAAAATTAAACTTTGATACATATAGAATTATCCCCTTTTACAGTACCATAATTGAAAATAATGTATTAGACATTTTTAAATTTATTTTTCTAGAAAATAATAATTTTTTCTTATATCTTTCACATTTTTCCATGAAAAGTTACAAACTCTTTTTAAAAATCTGAAAAAATGTGAAATAAGTAAAATAAAATAATTATCTTACCCCACAAAAGGAACGAAAATAAAGAAAATAATTTTTGATAAAAAGATATACATTTTTCAATAAAGAATATAAGTTTTTAATTAAAAATTAAATATTTAGGTACATTTCCAGATAAAAAAATTAATTTCTAGACAAACAAAATAATTTTCGAATTACTTAATTCAAATAAAAAAGGCGAATTTTGAACAAAATAGTTGAGTCTTCAACCGGAATGATGATTTTTCATAAAATAAAATTCATTTTCTGCTCAAAAAGACAAATTTTGAACAAAATACATTATTTTTCCACAAAATAGTTGTCGAACATTCGTATTTTTGGCTTGAAAATTTAACAGTTTGGTAGAAAATTAAAGCAAATATATGAAAATTAAATTTTTGTTAAACATTCTTACTTTCCGGTTGAAAATTTAATTGTTTTGTAGAAAAAATTCCTTTTTTTGCAAAATTTAATATCTTTATACATACCATCTTCTTTGGTAAAAAATGCAACAATTTTGTTGAAAATACATCTTCTTAGTAAAAATTAAACTATATGGTTAAAAAATATAATATTTATTTGAAAAATTAAATACTGCGTAGAAAATTATTTTTTTTTTTATAAATTCATAATGTCGATTTAAAAGTTCATCTATTTTCTGCAAAAATTAATCTATTTGGTTGACAATTCGCCATTTTCGGGTAGAAAATTATTCTTTTTTTTAAATTCATTTTTTTGGATGCAGATTCAACTATTTTGTTAAAAATTCGTCTTTTCTGGTTCAATTTAACTGCTAGAAAATCTATTTTTTTAAATTTAATTTTATAATCGGAAAATGTAACTATTCCATTTTAGTTCAACACTTGTTTTTTTGTTATGAAAATTCAACTGTTTAGTTCAGAATTCAACTATTTTGGTGTAAATTCGTCTTTTTAAGCAGAAAATTAATCTTATTTGTTGAAAAATCATCATTTCGGTTGAGGATTCAACTATTTTATTCAAAATTCGTGGTTTTTAGTTTTTAATTCAACTAAAAAACACAACTTTTTAGCAAAATGGTTGAATCATCAACCAAAATGATGATTATTAAAAAATAAGGGTTCCAGTAAAATGGAATAGTTAAATTTTCAGATTAAACAATGTAATTTAAAAAAAATGAATTGTCGACCAGCTAAATTGAACCAGAAAAAAATTTAAACAAAATAGTTTAATCTACAGCCAAAAAGATGATTCTTCGACCAGAAAAGGTAAATTTTCTATGAAAATCATTAATTTTCCAAGAAAATAGTTTAACTTTTAAACCGAAATTATTAATTTATAACAGAAAATTTTTTTTTTAAAGAAGCAGTTAATTTTTGAAAGTAATAGTATAATTTTTAACCATCTACTTGAATAATCACGACGAAGATTCATTTTCAAAGAAGCTTATAATTCTTAATATTTCAAGGAAAAACTATTTTAATTTGAAATAATAAACAGTTGGATTCAACCAAAGAAGACAAATTTTCAACAAAATAGTTCAGCCCTAAAAAAAATATAGGAATTTTCAAACAAATAGTTGAATTTTTTGATAGAAAAGTTCAATTTTAAATTAAAAATATAAATTTATAACCAATAATAGAATATTTATATTACTAGTTTAAAAAAATGGGTTAAATTTTCCACTTTAAAGATGAATTTTCACAAATTAAATTGATTTTTAACAAAGTAGTTCAACTTTCAACCAGGTAGTTGAATTTTCAAAGATGTTTTAAGCAAAAAATTTTATAATTTTAAACAAAAACAATTGTATGCAATACAAAAATATGAATATATCACAAAATAGCTCAAGTTTGAGGCAAAGGGATAAATTTTTAACTGAGAAGATTAATTTTATATTAAAAAAATACAAATTTTCCACCAATTAGATAAATTTTCAACAAAAAAAATACTTTTTTAACAAAGCAGTACAAATTTCAATCCAGTTGTTGAAATTGTTACCAAAATGTATAAATTTAAGCAAATTGTGGAATTTTCAATCAAACAGTTGCATTTTTATCCAAGAAAGATGCAATTTAAACTAAAATAGCCATATTTTTTAATTAAAAAGACAAATCTTTACCAAAAAAATTCAGTTTGAATTTTTAACATCGAAATATAAAATGTTTTTAAAACATTTTAAAATGTTTATAAAATGTTTTTTAAAATAAAGAATGAGAACTGAATTGTCTTCGAAGATAAATTAAATTTATAAACCAAAAATATGAGTTTTTTACAAAATAGTTCAACTTTCAACCAAAGAGAAAGATTTTTAACTAAAAACATAAATCTTCAAAAAAAATATTTCTAAAATATATGTTCAATTAAAAATTGAACGATTACACTTTTTAATAAACTGAACACTTCTTAAATTAAAAGTTAACTTATTTTCATTTTAAATAGTTTTAAAACCCTTAGAAAGCTTCAAAATCTTGAAACGTCTAAGTTTTTTAATTTATTTAAATTTTAAATGTAATTTTGGCCGAACTTCTAAAAATCTTTTTAAATTATTAAAAATCTTCCCAAAATTTTTTTACATTCCGAAAAATAAAAAAGACTTCCTTAAAATATTCCAGATTCATTTTTGGCAATTTCGGAAATCTTTTTAAATATTGTCATAAAATTAATTTTTTAAAATAGAATGTCATTTTCATTTTTCCTAGGAATCTTAAGAAAATGTTATTTTTTCTTTTGAAGCCTTTCATATATTTTAAAAAGCTTCTAAATTTTTTCTTCATCAAAGTTCAATCATTTTACTTGTAAATTAATATTTTTTGTTTAGATTTAAATATTTGATTTATAAATCCTGATTTTACATGAAAAATCAAATATTTCTAAATATTAAGTCATTGTTATTTTTCTTTATAACAAAAATTCATATTTTAGACTAAACAAAAAAATGTTTAATTTAATAAAAGTTTTTAATTTGAATATATAATTTTGAAATTTATTTTAAATTGAAAATAGTTTATAAAGTTTAAATCAGGTGTTTATATTTGTTTGATTGCAGTTTAATTATTAACGTAAAAATCTGTAAATTCTTAAATTTGAACTGATTCAAAAACAAAAAAGTAAAATTTGTTGGTAGAAAAATTCGTCTTTTTCAGATGAAAATTCAACTTTTTGATCAAATATCAACCTTTTTTTACCCATATTTTTGGTTTAAAAAATTACCTGTTTTTTTGTCGTTGAAAATTCGTATTTTTAAAATAAAAATTCGACATCTTGAAATATTTGTAAAAATTATAGAAAGAAAATCCATAGTTTTTTAAGAATGAAATATTATTTGACAATAAAATAAGAATAGTAGGAATAAGATAAAAACCTTACCAAAGAGGTTCCGTTGCCTTAAAATAAAGAGGAAGAGAATTGGTGGTAAAATTCCTCGCTGTTCCTGCTACATTTCCAATCGATAATCTATCGAAAAATACGAAGACTTGAAACTTCCCGAATAAAAAATACTTTTCTAAAATCTAAATTAAAAGCCCTTTAATGTTTAGTTAGTTTAGTAGAACAAATGAAACAAATTCGGAGCAGTCACTTCGAATCCAGCATTATAAATGAAAGTAAAGGGGACTTCTTCAGTCTTTAATAGTCAATCAAATAAAATGTTGCAACATTTGTTGATTCAGTTAAAAGTATTTTAATGAAAAAGATCAGATGAGTGAAATAATTACAAAAAAGAAATATAATTTTATTGCAGAAGCAAATATTGATAATCATAACCTAAAAACGAAGTCATCATTCTTTCATGTAACAAATCCGATTTATAGATGACAAAGAGGCTAAATTTAGTGTTCAATTTAGGGCTATAATCATATATTATCATCAAAAATGTATTTTTACCAAGGAAATCGATGTATAATTGAAACTGAAAATTTTGACCTTTTATAGGTTATGTTGGAAGACCTAAAAATTAAGATGCTAGAAAAACATGAGGCTGAAAACAGAATGTGATTTACTTACCTTGATAGAGAGGATAAAATCCCTGAAAACATGATCGCCTGATGATAATTGTCACCTTAATTAATAATAAATATAAACAAATCTCTTCATTCCCTTTTTGCGATTAGCAGACGGCAAATACGAGAATAGGATGTGCGCATGTGCTGTCGCGCAAAATTTATAATTTGAATCTCGTTTTATGTTAAAAAATGTTAAAAATTACTTTTTCAATTGCTCATGCATCTCTTTGGCAAAAAAATTAACCATTTAGTTATTGTTAAAAATTAGTTTTTTTAGAATTAAATGTTAATTTTAAAAGAAAAAAATTCTACTACTTGTTTTGAAAATTAAAAAATTTCGTTGAAAGCCAACTTTAAAAAAAAAAATTACTTCGTTGAACGTTGAACAATTTTATTCAAAATTCATTTTTTTAATTGAACATGCATCCGTTTGGTAGAAAATGTAACAATTTTGTTGAAAATTTGTTTTATTTTTAGTTTAAAATCAATTTATTTGACTGAAAATTGATAATTTCAATAAAAAATTCAAGTGTTTGGTTCAGCTTTTTTCTTTTTTAGTTTAAGATTCGACTATTTGGTTAGAAGCTCAGATATTAAACATTCGTCTTTTTTCTAAGAAAGTCGACTGTTTAGTATTAAGTGTTAAAAATAAAAGATTAAAAATTTTTTTCTTGGACATGCATCTCTTTGGTAGACAATTTAATTACTTTCTTACAAATTTGTTTCACTTTTGGTTGAAACTAAATTCTTTAAACTGAAAATTCATATTTTTAGTAAAAAATTTCCAGTTTTTGGTTCAGAATTGACCTTTTTTAGTTGAAGATTCGACTATTTGGTTACAAGTTCAGATATGGTGGAAAATTCGCCTTTTTTCTTAGTGACTCTACTTTTTTGTATTAAATTTTAATATTAAAAAATAAAAAATTCTACTATTTGCTTGAAAATTTAAATATTTCGTTGAAAATACCACATTTTTATTAAAAAGTCATCTATTTGGTCAAAAATTCAACTATTACGTTGAAAATTAAACAATTTTCTTGAACATTCATTTTTTTGGTTGAGGATTCATCTCTGGTTATAAAAATGTAACTATTTTGTTGAAAATTTTGTTTTATTTTTTGTTGTAAATAAATTTCTTCTACTGAAAACTTAATCTTCTTTTTGCTAAATCACCCGACATTTTAGTATTAAATGTTAACATTAAAAGTTTAAAAGTTCAAGTATTTGGTAAGAATGTAATTATCTTGTTGAAAAAGCAAATATTTTGTTTAAAAGTTATATTTTTTGGTCAAAAAACCAACTGCTTGGTAGAACTACATTATTAAAAATTAATTTTTTGGATGAACACCTCTTTGGTTAAAAAATGTATTTTTTTTTTTTAAATTTGTTTCATTTTTTATTGAAACTTTCTTTTTAACTGAAAATTTAAACTTTCCATTTTTTTAAAGAAAATACAACTTTTTAAAATTAAAATTTCAAATATTTGATACAAATTCAGTTCAAAATTCAGCAACCAATTGGTTGAAAGTTGAACTGCTATATTAAAAACTAATTTTTTTATCAACATTCATCTCATTGGTTGCAAACTACTTTTTTGAAAAATTGTTTCATTTTCTTTGAAAATTAAAATTTTCAAACTAAAAATTTCAATAATCCATTTTTTATAGAAATTTTATCTTTTGTAGATAAAAATAATACTATTTCGTTCAAAATTCATATTTTTTAGTTGAATATTCAACTATAAGCTAAACATTTATTTTAATTCAAAATTTTTCTAATTAATTTTTTTTTAAATTGAACTATCTGGTTAAGTATTGAATTCTTTTGCTGAAAATTTATTTTCTTTTAGGAATAAGTATTTTAGTTGAAAAAGTAAAAAAAAAATAGATTGAAAATTGATATTTTGTAATTGAAAATTCAATTATTTGGTTAAATATTCACATTTTTTTGTTAAAAATTCGTCTTTTTTGATTAAGAATTTGAATGGTCACCATGTGCATATGTTGGTTAAATTCGACTCTTTTAAGTTTCAAATTAAAATCCTTTTTGGTTGAAATATTAATTATTGCATATTTTGTTGAGAATTCATATTTTTTAATTAAAAAATGAGCTGCTTGGTTGAAGGTTGAACGACTTGGTAAAAAAATAGATTCTTCTTGGCTCAAGGTTTATCACTTTAGTTTAAGTTTCACCTATTTTGGTAGGAAATACAACTATTTTGTTAAAAATTAGTTTTTTGAAGGTATAACTCTCTGGTTGCAAATTTAATTATTTTGTTAAAAATTAGTTTCTTTTTGTAAAAACTTCATTTGTTTTGGTTCAAAATTAAACCATTTTATAAAAAATTCATATTTTGTTAAACATTCGTATTTTTTGTTGAATTCAACTGATTAAAAATTCGTTTTGTTTGTTGCAAATTAATTTTTTTACTAAGAATTTAACGCCTTTATTTTTGGCTGAGAACTTATTATATATGTAGTTTAAAAATTTAGTTATTTGTTCTTTGGTTAAAAATTTAAATATTTTGTTACATTCATTTTTTCTGGTCGAAAATTCCACTGTTTTATGGAAAATTCGTTCTTCTGGATTAAAAATTCAACTTTTAAATCAACTGTATTTTTAAAAATTCGTCTTTTTGGCTTGAAAAATCAACTACTTCGTTGAAAATTAATTTTTGTGCCAGATTTACCTCTTTGGTTGAAAAATTAACTAATTTTTTAAATTAACTAATTAAATAAAAATAAATAAATTTTTTTTTAAATTTAAGAAAATAAACAAAATTTTTTTAAAAATTAGCTAATTTTGTACAAAGTTAGTCTTGTTTCCGAAAAAATAATTGGTATTGGTTGAAAATTGAACCATTTGATAAAAAATTCATAAATTGTTAAACATTCGTATTTTTGGATTAATTAATCTAAATGAAAATTCTTTTTATTCGTTGATGAAAACTTATCATTTATGAACGTTAAAAATTTAGTTATTTATTAGTTGCTTAAAAAATCAAATATTTCGTAACATTAATTTATTCAGGTTGAAAATTCAACTGTTTTATTAAAAATTCGTTCTTCTGGATTGAAAATTCATCTTTTACTTCAACTATATTATTTTTAAAAAATCATCTTTTTGAGTTGAAAAATCAACTATTTGATTGAAAATGTAACTGTTTTTATTTAAATTTTAATCTTTTTTGTTTGAAAATTCAACTGCGCTGACAGAAAAGTTATCTCTCTTGGTTGAAAATTTCATTTTTGGTTGAAATTTAAACTGTCTTCAACAAAATTCGTCTTTTCGACTGAAAAATTCATCTTTTTTCTTCAAAATTGCAAGTTTAAGTTAAAAATACAAATATTTTGAAAATTCGTATTCATTTTTTTAATTCCGGTGTTTTAAATTTCAAATAAAAATATTTTTTTGGTTCAAATGTCAATTATCACATGTCTTATTGAGGAATCGTATTTATTGATTAAAAAATCAGTTACTTGGTTGAAAGTTGAACCACTTTGTAGAAAATTGATTTTCTTTTAGGTCGAAGATTCATTTTAGTTGAAGATTGAACTTTTTTATAGGAAATTCAACTATTTGGTTAAAAATACATTTTTGTTAAGATTCACTTCTTTCGAGGAAAATTGGACTATTTGGGTGGAAATTTGTTTGTATTTTTCCTTTTATAAAAATCCATTTTTTTATATGAATATTTAACTATTACATTTTTGGTTAAAAATTGAACTATTTGATACAAAATTCATGTATTTTGTTAAACATTCGTCTTCTTCGTTGAATTCAACTGATTAACATTCTTTTTCCTTGTTGTAAATTAATTTTTTCACTGAAAATATATATATTATATCAAATATATTTTTTTAGTTGAAAATTAATCTTTTTTGGTATAAATAATATCTTCTACGTTGCAAATTCATCTTTTTAATTTCAAAATAAAATGTGTTTTGGTTAAAATACCAATTATTGCATGATTTGTTAAGAATTTATATTTTTTTATTGAAAAATCAGCTACTTGGTTGAAAGTTGAACCCCCTTGTAAAAAATATATTCATTTTGGTTTTAGTTTTTCTTGTTAAAAAAAATTTTTTTATCATTAAAATTTAAATATTCCTGCTTTTGTTTAGAATTGAGCTATTTGATATAAAATTTATATTTGGTTAAACATGCGTCTTTTTTGTTGATTTCATTCGATTACAACTTTATTTCTATTTTGTAAGTTATTTTTTTTACTAAAAATTTATCTATCATACAAATAGATATTTTTAGTTCAAATCTGATTTTTTCCAGTTGAAAATTTCTCCTTTTTGCTCGAAGTACTATCTTCTTTGTAGAAAATTCATCCACTTTTCTTTAAAATATAGGGTTTTAGGTTAAAAACTATTCCGTTAGGGTTGAAAATTTAACTAATATGTTGAAAATCCGCATTTATTGGTTAAATTCGACTCTTTTTAATTTCAAATTAAAATCTTTTTTGGTTGAAGTATCAATTATTGCATACTTTGTTGAGAATTCCTATATTTTCATTGGAAAATCAGCTACTTGGTAAAAAATTGAATAACTTCGTAAAAAATAGATTCTTTATTGGTTTTTGTTTTTTGGTTTGTTCAAAAATTAATTTGTTTATCTTAAAATTGAAATATTCCTTTTGGTTGAAAATTGAAGTATTTGATAAAAATTCATATTTCGTTAAACATCAATTTTTTTGTTGAATTCAATGGATTAAAAATTTGTTTCTTTTTTGTAGAATAATTTTTTTTTTACTGAAAATGTATATGTTAAATAAATAGATATTTTTAGTTGCAAAATGATCTTTCCCAGTTGAACATTCACCCATTTTGGATAAAAATGTAAGGGTTAGGATGAAAATTAATACGCTTCTCTTAAAATTTAAATATTTCGGTTTTCGTTGAAAATTCAACTATTTGATAAAAAATTCATCTTTTGTTAAACATTTGTCATTTTTGTTGAATTCCACAGATTATTATTTACTAAGAACGTATCTATTATAGAATATAGATATTTTCAGTTGAAAATTGATCTTTTCAAGTTAAAAATTCGCCTTTCTTGGCATAAATAAAATTTTCTTTGCTGAAAATTCATCCATTTTGGTTAAGAATTAAAGTGTTGTTGAGAATTCATATTTTTTAAATTAAAACTCAACTAATTCGTTTAAAGTTGAATGACTTTGTATAAAATTTATTCTTTTTGTTTGAAGACTTCACCATTTTAGTTGAAGACGTCAACTATTTTGGTAGTAAATTTAACTATTTGGTTACAAATTAATATTTTTTAAATATTCACCTCTATGGTTGAAAATCTAACTATTTTGTGGAAAATTAGTTTTCTTTGTTTGTTAAGAATTAATTTTGTTTATCTTTAAATTTAAATATTCCTGTTTTGGTCGAAAATTGAACTATTTGATAAAAAATTCGTATTTTTTGTTTATTTCAACTAATTAAAAATTCGTTTTATTTGTTGCAAATTAATTTTTTAACTGAAAATTTAATGCCTCCATTTTTGGATGAAAACTTATCATCTATGTAGGTTAAAGATTTAGTTATTTAGTTAAAAATTCAAATATTTTGTTAAAATAATCTATTTTGCTTGAAAATTGAACTGTTTTATTAAAAATTCATCATTCTAGATTGAAAATTCATCTTTTTTGTATGAAAATTCAACTTTACTGGCAGACAAATGATGCTTCCTGGTTCAAAAAATAATAAAAAAATTCAACTATCTTCGACAAAATTCGTCTTTTTGACTTGGAAGTTCATGTTTTTTGGCTAAAAATTTAATTATTTAGTTAAAAGTACAATATATTTCGAGTTGAAATCTTAAGAATAAAAGAGGGCAAAAAAAATAATCTGAGATTAATCATTTTATTGTAACAAATTTGTAGAAAACTAGAAAAATATATTTTTTTTTCTCTAAAGAATAAACTTAAACTCAAAAATCTAAATTAAATCGGCGACATTCATAGGCATTTCGTCGACTGTGGTAGCATAAAATTGTTCAATATCACGCATTACGCTTATATCCTCCGCTTTCAAAAAACTAACTCCAACACCTTTTCGACCAAACCGACCTGACCGACCCAACCTGTGAATATAAAGCTCCCTATTATTCGGAAAATCATAATTAATTACTAACGACACCTGCTGGACGTCTAATCCTCGAGCCCATACATCCGTTGTAATCAAAACGCGACTGCAAACACAAAAATATGAAAAAAATATTGAGTACAAGTTTCATTCAAATTGGCAAAAATGGATGCAAGAATAAATAGAATATTAGTAATAAATAAATTGGATCCTCAACTAATAAAAACTTATTTCAAATTTCATTAGCTTGTTCCATCATTTTCTCCAACAAATTAAGAATTTATGAGATTAAAAAAATATGTAGGGTGGTCGATTTAATCGACGAAATAAAAATTTCGGTCATTTCCCGGTTCGCAAACATTTTTCACGGCCAATGAAATTTAAAAAAATGGAAAACGAAAGCTAAAAAAATCTGCACTTGAGGTAATAAAAACTGAGTTGCAAATGAAAAGACTCAAAGTGGAACTGTTAAATGTTGAACTTTTAAAATTGAAATTTAAAAGCTTTTAATTAAAAAATTTGGTATACAATTACTCAATAATTTACGCGTATAAAATTAAAGGTACTAACATTTTTCAATATAAAAAATATAAATCCACGTTATCATTTCCAATACTCGAAATTAAAAAATCAATCAATGAAGTTTAAAATTTTTTAAATTATATAATTTTAAGGAATTTTAAGCTAGAAACATCGAATATTGAAAAATTGAAAATATTTTAACTGAACACTTTTTAAATTAGAAATTCAATTATTTTCTTTTTAAATAGTTTAAATATCTTTGAAAAGCTTCAACATTTTATTTCAAAATCTTGAGAAACCTAGAAATTGTTTTAAATTTGTTTTAAATTAAAAATTATTTTGGAAATTTTTTCAGAACTTCTAAATATCTGTCAAAATTAATTGCAGTTTTTCTACAATTTTCAGAAAATCCTGCAAATTTTAGAAAATTTCTTTACAATTTGGATGTATGAATAACAACTGAACCTTTATTATTTGTAGGCTAAACTAGATTAATTTTAAGAGATATGTAGAGGTTTTGAAAAGATTCAAACTTAATGTAAAACTTGAAATGATAGCTTAATATAGAACAAAATGTAGATTTTAGCAGATTTTAAGCAAAAAAGTTAGATTCTTTTCAAGAATTGTGAAAGGCTTCAAAAGAATAAAAACATTTTCTTAATATTTCTAGGAAAATTAAAAATAACTTTTCACTTTGAAAAATTATTTTAAGAGAATATTTAAAAAGTTTTTCAAAGATTTAAACAAAATTTTCAAAAAAGATTCTAGAAGATTTTAAGAAAACTTTCTAAAATTTGCATGATAATTTTGAATCTTTTTAAAACTCCGAAATATCTCTTAAAATTACGCAAATTTTTTCTACAAATATTCATTTGTAAATTATACATCAAAAATTTTAAAATTTCACTTACAAATTAAGCATTTTTCAAATACAACAATTAAAATTGTAACGTTAAAAGTTTAAAGGATTTTCGAAATTTTAACAATTCCAGGTTTTCTATGTTAAACAATTCAGTTGAAGATTCTTTACTTTAAATATTTGGTTTCAATTTACTTGTCTTAAATAAAAACTCAAATATTGCTAAATATTCAATAATTAATCTTTTTTTTTAATAAAAAATTTCAAATTGAATGGGTTAAAAATGGAATATTTTAGACTGAAACAATATTTTAAATTTAATAAAATCCTTTAATTAAGAATATATTATCATGAAGTTATTTTTAAGTTCAAAATAGTTTATAAACTTTCAGTCCGACATTCACACTTGTTTAATGACTGAAACTTTCAAATTGAAACCGTTTAAGTTTTAACGTTAAAAACTGAAAATTTTTAAATTTTGAACTGATTTAAAATCGTTTTGGCAGATCGTTTTTGTTCACTTTTTATTACTTAAAGTACAGATAAATTAAAAAAAATGTATTTATTCATTAAATAAAAATGTTTTTTATCCAAAATTTTCAACATCAAAGGCTTTTATTTTTTCAAGTTTTTAAGAAAGCATTAAAAAATTCTTTAAATTAAAAATGTAAGCTTAGAAATAAAAATTTTAAATCGAAAATTTTTAAAGTAAAAAAATGTTAAATTACACATTGTAAGCAAAATAATAGCATAAATGAAAAATATAACAATTCCACTAATTATTTAAAAACTGCTCAAATCGAACGTGGACAGATTTTTCTTCTACAAATTTGTAAAATTCCCGGTAAAAAAAAAATTCACTGTCATTTCCCGGTTTTTCCCGGTCTCAAAAAATTCCCGGTCCAGCGGCCACCCTGAATATAGTACATGTTACAATATAATTTTCAGTTGCGATTTTTTTTTCAGTATTTTAATTTTAAATCTATCCGCTTTTAGGATGAACGGTTTAATCGAGGAAACTCTTTTGAATTTTACGGGATTAAAATTGAAGCTACAAATTAATTTAAATACGTATAAAATGTAAGATTTTAACACTTTTCAATTGAACAATTTAAAATTAAATGCCATGAAACCTGATAAAAATCTTAAAAATAAAAAAATGTTCCAATTTCAATTCATGAAAAAAAAAAGAAAATTTTCTTCCTTTCAACTTGATAAAAATCTTGTTACAAAAATGTTCCTCTTCAAATTCAGAAAAGAAATAACACAAAACTGACATCACTTCTAACGCGATAAAAATCTTAAAAATAAAAAAGTTTCCTCTTTCCAATACAGAACAAAATAATTTCCTTCCTTCCAACTCAATAAAAATGTTCAAAATAAAAAATAGACTGTTCTTAAAACAAAAAAATTAAAAAATGTTTCTCTTTTAATTGAGAAAAAATGTAATACCTCCAATTCGATAAAAATCTTTAAAATAAAAAAATGTCCCTCTTCCAATTCAGAAAAAATTGAAAATCGAAATTTCCTCCCTTCCAACTCAATAAAAAAAAATTACGCTCCTCCTAATCAGGTAAAAAGTTGAAAATCAAAAGTTCCCTCTTTTAACTCAATAAAAAGAATTAAATAAAAAATAGCCTTTTCCAATTCAGAAAAAAATTAAACCTTAAATTTCTCCTTTGCTACTGGAAAAAAATCTCTAAAATAAGAAAATGTTCCTTTTTCTAATTCAGAAAAAACGAAAATTTTCTTTCCTTCAACTCGATAAAAATCTTTTGAAAAAAATATTCCTCTTCCAATTCAGAAAAAAATCAAACAAAAATTTCATTTCTTGTAACGCTAGAAAAATCTTAAAAATAAAAGTATCATTCTTCCAATACAGAAAAAAATAAATAAAACGAAAAGTTTCTCCCTTTCAACTGGATAGAAATCTTAAAAATAAAAAACGATTTCTCTTTCAATTCAGAAATGAGTGTCCTCCTTTCCAATTAGATCAAAATCTTTAAAATAAAAAATTTCCCTCTTCCAATTCAGAAAAAAATTTTAAATCCGAATTTCCTTCCCTCCACCTCGATAAAAATGTTAAATTTAAAAAATTGCGCTTTGCATATTCAGGGAAAAGATTGAAAATTAAAAGTTTCTACCTTCAACTCAATAAAAATAATAAAATAAAAAAATGGGATCTTCCGATGCAGAAAAAAAATAAAACCATAATTTTCTCTCTTTTAACTGGATACAAATCTTAAAAATAAAAAAGGCTTCTCTTTCTATTAAGAAAAAATTTTCTGCCTCCCAATTCGATAAAAATCTTTAAAATAAAAAAATGTCCCTCTTCCAATTCAGAAAAAATTAGAAATTGAGGTTTCCTTCCTTCCAACTCAATAAAAATGTTAAAAATAAAAAATTATGCTTTTCCTCTTCAGGGAAAATATTGAAAATTAAAAGTTACCTCCTTTAACAAACTAAAAATATTAAAATTAAAAAATGGGCTATTCTTAAAACAAAAAAATGTTTCTTTTTTAATTGAGAAAAAATGTAATACATCTAATTAGATCAAAATCTTTAAATTAAAAAAATATCCCTCTTCCAATTCAGAAAAAAACCAAACCAAAATTTTCTCCCTTTCAACTGGATAAAAATCTTATAAATAAAAAATACTTTTCTTTCAATTAAGAAAAAATTGTCTGGCTTCCAATTCGATAAAAATTTTTTAAATAAAAAAATGTCCCTCTTCCAACTCAGAAAAATTTGAAAATCCAAATATCCTTCCTTCCAACTCAATAGAAATGTTTAAAATAAAAAATTACGCTTTTTCTATTCAGGGAAAAGATTGAAAATTAAAAGATCCCCCCTTTAACTTAATAAAAATACTAAAATGAAGAAATGGCCTTTCCCAATTCAGAAAACAATCAAACCAAAAACTCGATAAAAATCTTAAATCACTAAATATTATGAAAACAAAAAAGAGCCTCTTCCAATAAAAAAAATATTGAAGAACGATATATTCTCTCCCTTACAACTCAATACAAAAAATTAGAAATCTTTCGGAAAGATTTCGGATAGTTTTAAAAGATTTCACAAAGGCTTCAATGATTTCGCAAGGATTTCAACAATTTCAAAAAGATACCAAATATTTCAAAAATATTTTCGTATGGTGTTAATGATATCCCAAACTCTTCAAAGATTTTGAATATGTCGCAAAAATTTCCCAAGATTTCGGATGTACAAAATTAAAAACTTCACAAAAGCATAAATGAGATCCCAAACATTCCAATAATATCATAAATGCTTCAAAAATATTTTTAAGATTTCCGAATGTTTCACAAAGATTTCAAAGATTTCGAATAATTCACAAAGATTTAAACAATGTCACAAATATTATCAAATATTTGTAATATTTTACAAAGATTTCAAACGTTTCACAGAAAATTCGGATTGTTTAAAAAGATTTCACAAACACTGGAATGCTTTCCCAAAGATTTCAACAATTTAAAAAATATACCAATTATTTCAAAAATATTTTTAATTTTTTATAAAGATTTCAAATATTTTCCAAAGATTTAAAATATTTCGGATGGATTTAAAATATTTTACAAAGATTTTAATAATTTTCCGAAGAATTTAACCATTTAAAAAATATGATGAAATATTACGCAAACATTTCTGATAGAGTTGATAGAGTTGAAAGACTTCATAGACTTCAATGATTTCTCAAAGATTTCAATAATTTTGACAAAAATAACAAAATATAACAAAAATATTTTAAATATTTCGCCAAGATTTCACAAAGATTTTTGATTTATTTAAAAGACTGCACAAAAGCATAAATGAATCCGCAATGATTGAACAAACATTTCAATAATTTCACAAATGTTTCAAAAATATGTCATATATTTTACAAACACTTTAATGATTTCGCAAGGATTTCAACAATTTCAAAAATATACCAAATATTTAAAAAAAATTTTCATATGGTTTTAATGATTTGCCAAGTATTTTAAAGATTTCTCAACGATTTTGAATATTTCGCAAAGATTTAAACAATGTCACAAATATTATCAAATATTAAACATTAAAAAAACTATACAAAGATTTCAAACATGTTAGAAAAAATGCGGATAGATTAAAATGATTTTCCAAAGATTTCAACAAGTTTCTAAAAATATGTTATACAAATTTCAATCATTCCCCAAAGATTTCAGATATTTCATTAAGATTTCGGTTAGATTTAAAAGATTGCCATTATTTGTTAAAAATTTCAATCATTTAAAAAATATTATCAAATATTTATAAAATATTTGTAATATTTTACAAAGATTTTAAGCGTTTCAAAAATATAAAAAATTTTTCTTAAAGATTTCAATTCTTTTTTAAAGATTTTAAATATTTCGTAAAGATTTCGGATAGATTAAAAAGATTTCACAAAGATTTCAAGGATTTCTACAGATTTTAACAATTTCATAAATATGGTCAAATAGTTATAAAATATTTGAAATATTTGAGATAGATTTAACCGATGTCACAGACTTGAATGATTTTTTCAACAATTTTCTAAAAACTTCAATAATTCCCCAAAGATTTCAGATATTTCATCAAGATTTCGGAAAGAAGAAAAATATTTCACAGTTATTGTAATGATTTTTCAAAGATTTCAATCATTTTAAAAATATTATCAAATATTTATAGAGTATATGAAATATTTCGCAAAGATTTCGGATAGATTTAAAATATTTCTATGATTTCCCAAAGAATTCAAATCTTTCGCAACGATTTAAAGAATTTCACCAATATTATAAAATATTTTTAAAATATTTAGCATATCTCAAAACGACTTCAATGATTATAACTCTTTTCCAAAGATTTCGCATAGTTTTAAAAGATTTTACAAAGACTTCAATGATTTCGCAAGGATTTCAACAATTTCAAATACTAGGCAGTCTGATAAGTACCTGAAAATTCTAAGAGATGGCATTAGTATTCACTAATGTGAACCATTTTCGTCGAGCTTGATCCTTCAAATGACGCCTGTCAAAACTTCAGCCATTTATGTTTACGCATTTACAAGTTTACTCTGCACCGTCGATTGGAACGATTCATAAGTGGTTTACCGAGTTTCGTTATGGCCGTATGAGCACAGTTGATGCTGAACGATCTGGGCGCCCAAAAGAGGTCACTACACCAGAAAATGTCGAAAAAATCCATGATATGATGTTGCATGATCCCAAAGTGAAATTGAGAAAGGTAGCTAATGCTATTGGCATATCATTGGAACGTGTGGGCAATATCGTGCATTCAGTTTTGGACATGAAGAAGCTCTGCGCGCGATTGGTGCTGCGTTTGCTCACAGTGGACCAGAAACGAATTCGTGTGACAACTTCCCAGCAGAATTTGGCATTAATTTCGCCTAAGCCGACCGAGTTTTTGCGCCGATTCATAACCATGGATGAAACCTGGATACACTACTATACTCCTGAGTCAACGCAACAGGCAAAACAGTGGGTTCCACCAGGCCAAAGTGCTCCGAATCGTCCAAAAACGCAACAATGTGTCGGAAAGGTTATGGCCTCCGTATTTTGGGATGCACATGGCATAATATTCGTGGACTATCTTGAAAAAGGTAAAACCATAACCGGAGCATAATATTCATCATTATTGGACCGATTGAAAATCGAAATAGCCGAAAAACGACCGCATTTGAAGAAGAAAAAACCGCTTTATCATGACGACAATGCGTCTGTTCATTCATGCTTAGTTGCACAAGCAAAATTGCATGAAATCGGCTTCGAATTGGTTCCTCAGCCACCGTATTCACCAGACCTGGCCCCCAGCGTCTATTACTTGTTCCCTAGCCTGAAGAGATGGCTCACCGATAAGCGTTTTTTACTCAAATGAGGAGCTCATAGTTGAAACTGAGGCGTATTTTGGAGACCTTCCGATCGAGTACTTTTCGGACGGTATCAAAAAGTTAGAAAATCGTTGGACTCGCTGTATCGACCTAAAAGGAGAGTATGTCGAAAAATAAAATCGACTTTGGCCAAAAAAACGTCTCCGTGTTTCATTTTTCAGGGACTTATCAGACTACCTAGTATATACCACATATTTGAAAAATATTTTCATATGGTTTTAATGATTTGCCAAATATTTTAACGATTTCTCAAAGATTTTGAATATTTTTCGCAAAGATTTAAAATATTCCGAAAAGATTTCGGATACACAGATTAAAAAATTTCACAAAGGCATAAGAGAGATCCTAAAGATTTCAATAATTTTATAAATGTTCAAAAATATTTCCAAGATTTCCGGAGGTTTCACAACGATTTGAATGACTTTACAAAGATTTCAAATATTTCGCAAAGATTTAAACAATGCCACAAATATTATCAAATATTAAACATTAAAAAAAATATTTTACAAAGATTTCAAACATGTCAGAAAAAATGCGGATAGATTAAAAAGCTTTTATAAAAATTTCAACAATTTAAAAAATATTTCAAAAATATTAAAAAATTTTTTGTAAAGATTTCAAGTATCTCGTAAAGATTTCACAAAGATTTAAAAGATTTCAAGGATTTCCTAAAGTTTTAATTCAATTCATAAATATGATAAAATATATATAAAATATTTGAAATATTTCAGATAGATTTAAAAGATATCACAGACTTCAATGATTTTCCAAAGATTTCAACGATTTTCTTAAAATATTTTATGAAAATTTCAATCATTCCACAAAGATTTCAGATATTTTATGAAGATTTCGGATAGATTCAAAATATTTCGATAATTTTTGAAAGATTAAAATTATTTCTCAAAAATATTATCAAATATTTGAAATATTTTTAAAAGATTTCGGATAAATTTAAATGATTTCAAAAAGATTTCAATCGTTTCAAAAATATTATCAAATCTTTATAAAATATTTGTAATATTTTACAAAGATTTTAAGCGTTTCAAAAATATTACAAATTTTTTTATAAAGATTTCAATTATTTTTTGAAAATTTCAAATATTGCGTAAAGATTTTGTATAGACTAAAAAGATTTCAAGGTAGTTCTAAAGATTTCAATCATTTCATCAATATTATCAAATAATTATAAAATATTTGAAATATTTCAGATAGATTTATTCGATGTCACAGACTTCAATGATTTTCTTAAAATTTCAACAATGTTCTAAAATTATTTTATAAAAATTTCAATCATTCCCCAAAGATTTCGTATAGATTAAAAGATTTTCTAAAGATTTCAATCACTTCATAAATATACTAAAATATTTATAAAATATTTTAAATATTTCAGATAGATTTAAAAGATGTCATAGACGTCACTGATTTTCCTAAGATTTCAACAATTTTCTAAAAATATTTTATAAAAATTTCAATCATTCACCAAAGATTTCAGATATTTCATAAAGATTTCGGACATATAAAAAAGATTTCACAAAGATTGCAATGATTTTCCAAAGATTCCAACCATTTCAAAAATATTATAAAATATATGTAATATTTTACAAAGATTTTAAATGTTTCAAAAATTTTTGATAAAGATTTCGATTATTTTTTAAAGATTTCAAAGATTTCGTAAAGATTTCGGATAGGTTTAAAAGATTTCAATCATTTCATAAATATACTAAAATATTTATAAAATATTTTAAATATTTTAGATAGATTTAATCGATGTCACAGACTTCAATGATTTTCCTAAGATTTCAACAATTTTCTAAAAATATTTCATAAAAATTTCAATCATTCACCAAAGATTTCAGACAGATAAAAAAGATTTCATAATTATTGCAATTATTTTTCAAAGATTTCAATCATTTCAGAAATATTATCAAATGTTTGGAATATTTCAGATAGATTTCAAATATTTCAAAGACTTCAATGATTTATCAAAGATTTCAACAATTTACAATTAAAAAAAAAACATTTTACAAATATTTCAATGATTTTCCAAAGATTTAAAATGTTTCGTAAGGATTTCGGATCAATCTGAAATATTTCACAAGTATTTCAATGATTTTCCATGGATATCAATCATTTCAAAAAGAGTATCGAATAAGAATAAAATATTTGAAATATTTATAAAATATATGAAATATTTCGCAAATATTTTGGATAAGATTTAAAATATTTCAAGGACTTCAATGATTTCTCAAAGATATCACCAATTTCACAAGTATTTCCAAACATTTTCAAAATATATCAATTGTTCAAAAAACATTTCAAAATATTTTACAAAAATTCAAATATTTGACAAAGATTTATGATAGGTTAAGAAGATTTCACAAAGTCATTAATTATTTAAAAAATATTTCGGGTATATTTTTGGAAAAATTCAAACGATCCGATGAATTGAATCACTGCTTCATCTTTTTCATTAAAAATTTAACCACTTGGTTGAACATTCCACTGTTTTGTTGAAAAATCATATTTTTGGCTTGAAAATTTAACATTTTTTTTCTTTATTGATTTAAAAATCTTTCTTAATTGAAAATTCATTTTTTTTATCTGAAAATAATGGGTTTTTCTATTTTTTCTTATATAAAAATGAAAGCAGGGGAGTAAATTAAAAAAAAAAGATGTTTTCTTACCTCTGCCCCGATCGGAATTCCTTCATGATATTATCTCTTTCTTTTTGTGACATATCTCCATGCATCGAGGAAACAGTGAAATTTGTATCTCGCATTTTCTCAGTGAGCCAGTCAACTTTACGTCTCGTGTTGCAGAAAATCACGGCCTGCGTGATCGTCAGAGTGTCGTAGAGATCGCAGAGGGTGTCGAATTTCCACTCCTCGCGTTCCACAGCCACGAAAAATTGTTTGATTTCCTCGAGAGTAAGTTCATCTCTGCAAAAGGAAATCGAATCTTACAAATTTTTATTATTTCAAAAAATAATTAATTTCTAGGTTTTGATAATTCTTGAAATCTGTTGTAGAAGCCTTCGTAAAATCTTTACAATCTTGGTAATATCTTTTAAAATCCAGTGTAATATTTCTGAAAACCTTCTCAATTATTTTTAAATCTGACGAAAAAATCTTTTTCCCTTTTTCCCCCTAAAAAGGAAATGAAAAAAATATGTTTTCCCTTTGGACAAAAATATAAAAGAGGAAAGAAAAATGAGAAGGCAACCAACAAAATATCCTTCCTTCTCTTTTTTTATTTCTTTTTTCGATTTATTTTCATTATTATTAAATAACAATAAAAAAACATTTGCAAAAATATTCGCCAACCCTTATCAAGGCAAAAAAAAAATAAATAAAATAAAATTTTAAGCCGGCAGGAACAGCAGCGCAACCACGATGCTCTCTCGCTGACACCTAAGAATAAACATCCCAGAATTGTCAGATTGAAATGGTAAAATTTTATGGAATTTGTCCAAATTTGGTCGTTAGATTCTTCGTTTTATTTTCAGGAAATCTTCATATTAACTTTATTATTGGAAGTTAGAAAAGGATTTTAAATTTGATTTTAACAGATTTTAACCTCATTTAAATTTCTTAAATTTTAATACAAATTTGTAATTCTTTTGAAAGCTTTGTAAAATATACATGATTTTACTGTTCAACGTTTTAAAATTTTTTGAAACTATTAGAAATCTTCATAATCTTTTAAAAAATTAAAATTTTTTTGAAATATTTAAAAATATTCTAAATATTGGAAAACTTTGTAATCATTGTCAATTATTTTGAAATGTTTTTAATTTTTTTGAAATCTTTGTGAAATGTTTTGAAATTTTTCAGATATTTATCAATTCTTTTGAAATCTTTGTGAAATTTTTTATATCTTTGTTAAAGGTTCTGAAATCTTTGTAAATTCCTTAGAAATTTTTCAAGTCTGTGAAATCCGTATAAAATCTTTGAAGTCTTAACCAATTCTTTTGAATTCTCTCTGAAGTGTTATATAGTAAATTTTCGATCATTTCATGTATTTTTTTTTAATGACGAATATTGCAAAGCCCTTTGAAATCTAATAAAATTTTGGAATTCTTTTGAAATATTTGTGAAATATAAATTATTTTAATGTTCAAGGTTTTCCACATTTAAAAAATTTTTAGAAATCTTTATGATCTTTTGAAAACTTTTGAAGTTTTTTGAAATCTTTAAAAATGTTCTAAATATCGAAAAACTTTGTAATCATTGTCAATTATTTTCAAATCTTTGTTAAATATTTACAAATCTTGTGAAATTCTTAAAAAATGATGAATTTTTTAAAATCTTTGTGAATTATGCATAATTTTAATGTTCAAGGTTTTGAAAATTTTTAAAAAATTTATAATATTTTGAAAACTTTTGAAATTTTTCGAAACCTTTAAAAACGTTCAAAATTTTGAAAATCTTTGTAATCATTTGTCAATTATTTTGAAATCTTTGAAATCATTATAAAAATTTTTCAACACTTTTGAAATCTTTCAAATCTCTGTAAATTCTTTCCAAATCTTTATGAAATATTTTAAATCCTTGTGATATATTTTGAAAATTCTACGACATCATTGGAATAGTCTGAAACCCTTATGAAATATTTTGAATTCTATCAAATCTTTATCATTTTTTCCGAAATCCTTGAAATCTTTGTAAATTCTTCTCAAATCTTTGTGAAATATTTAAAATTTTTACGAAATGTTTGAAAAAATATGCGAAATCTTTTGAATTCTCTGAAATCCTTGTGAAATCTTTAAAATCTTTATCAAATTTTCTGAAATCCTTTAAAATTTTGTACATTCTTCTCAAACCTTTGTGAAATATTTAAAAAAAAAATCGAAATGTTTTGAAAATTATGCGAAATCTTTTGAATTCTCTGAAATCCTTGTGAAATGTTTTGAAATCTTTATAATCGTTATCAGTTATTTTTGAATTCTTTTGAAATCTTTGTGGAATCTTTGAAATCCTTGAGAAATATTTTGTCAACTTTTTAAATCTTTCTAAATTTTTGTGAAACATTTGAAGTCGTTGTGAAAGCTTTGAAATCCTGTTACAATAGTTTTAAAACCTTTGAAATCTCTATAATCTTTGTCAATTCTTTCGAATTCTTTCTAAATCTTTGTGATATATTTGAAAGCCTTGTAAAAAGTTTGAAAAATTTTCGAATTCTTTTAAATTCTCTGAAATCCTTTTGAAATCTTTATAAAATGTTGTGAATGCTTTTGAAATATTTAAAATCTCTGTAAATTAATTTCAAATCTTTTTGAAATGTTTAAAATGCTTGTCAAATGTCAAATGAAATATTAATTATCTTAATTTTCATGGTTATGAATAATTAAATTCTTTTTTGAAATATTTGTAATCTTTTGAAAACTTTTGTGAGTTTTGGAAATCTTAAACAATATTCAGAATTTTGAAAATCTTTTCAATCATTTGTCAATTATTTTAAAACCTTTGTAGTCTTTATAAAATGTTTTGAACACTTTTGAATTCTTTAAAATCTCTGTTAATTCTTTTCAAATCTTTGTGAAATATTTAAAAACGTAGTCAAATGTTTTGAAAATTTTGCGTAATCTTTTGAAACCTTTGAAATTCTTCAACTACTTTTAATTCTTTTGAAATGTTTGTGAAATCTTTGAAATCCTTGAGAAATGTTTTGTCAACTTTTTAAATCTTTCTAAATTCTTGTGAGACATTTGAAGTCGTTGTGAAATCTTTGAAATCCTGTTGCAATGGTTTTAAAACTTTTGGAATCTTTATCATCATGTTTATAATTCTTTTGAATTCTTTTTAAATCTTTGTGATATGTTTGAAAGCCTGGTAAAAAGTTTAAAACAAAATTCGAAATCTTTCAAATTCTCTTAAATGTATCGAAATCTTCACAATATTTATCAATTCTTTCGAAATGTATGAAATCCTTGTGAAATGTTTTGAAATCTTTGTAAATTCTTTTAAAATATTTGAAGTCTTTTGTGAAATCTTTAAAATCCTGTTGAAATTGTTTTCAAACTTTTGAAATCTTTATTATCCTTGTCAATTCATTTGAATTCTTTTGAAATCCTTTAATATGTCTGAAATGCTTGTAAAATGTTTTGCAAACTTTATGATACATTCTGAAATCTATGAAAATCTTTGAAGTCATTTGAAAACTTTGAAATCTGCGATTTTTGTTTAATATTTCTAAAATCATTTTCAATTATTCTAAATCAAATTCAAAATCAATTGTTAAAAATTATATACACTGGTCGACTACCTTAGAACGTCAATTAAATTGTTTTGAAATCTTTGTAAATTCTTTTCAAATATTTGAAGTCTTTATGAACTCTTTGAAATGCTGTTGAAAGCTTTTTCAAACTTTTTATTCCTTTGAAATATTTGTGAAATCCTTCTAATCTTGGTGATATGTTTTGATTCTTTTAAATTCTGTTGAAAAACTTGTAATCGTTGTTAAGTCTTGTCAATTCATTCGATTTTTTAAACTGTTTGTTAATTCTGTTGAATTATTTTAAAATTTTGGTCAATTCTTTCGAAATATTTTAAATCCTTTGTGAATTCTTTTGAAATCTTTGAAAAATATACATACTTGTTTGTGCCATGTTTTAAAAACTGTTGCAACTTTTTAAATCTTTGTGGCATCCTTTGAAATCTTTCTGATTTATTTTGAAACTGTTTTATCTTTGCCAATTCTATTGAACTCTTCTGAAATATTTGTGAAATATTTAAAATCCCTGTAAAATATTTTGAAATCTTTGTGAAATCTTCGAAATCCGCGTAAAATGTCTTGTAATCTTTGAAATCCTCGTGAATTGTCACAACAATTTTTGAAATGTTTGTAATCTTTGCTAATTCCTTTAAAATATTGGAAATCCTTGTAAAACGCTCTGTAAATTTTTTGAAAACTTTGTAAATTCTTTTGAAATATTTAATGAAGCCTTTTGTGAAATCTTTGTAATCTATGCCAATTCTATTGAACTCTTGGAATATCTTTGTGAAATATTTTGAATTCTTTGAAATCTTTGTGAAATGTTTTGATAGCTGTAAAATCTTTATCAATTCTTTTGAAATCTTTGAAATCCTCGTGAAATATCACAACAATATTTGAAATGTTTGTAATCTTTGCTAATTCCTTTGAAATATTGGAAATCCTTGTAAACGCTTTGTAAATTTTTTGAAAACTTTGTAAATTTTTTTGAAATCTTTAATGAAGCCTTTTGTGAAATCTTTGAAATCCTGTTGAAATGTTCTTAAAACTCTTGAAATCTTTGTAATCTATGCCAATTCTATTGAACTCTTGGAATATCTTTGTGAAATATTTTGAATTCTTTGAAATCCTTGTGAAATGTTTTAAAATCTGTAAAATCTTTATCAATTCTTTTGAAATCTTGGAAATCCCTGTGAAAAGTTTTATAAATTTTTGAAATCTTTTTAAATTCTTTAGAAATATTTGAAGCTTTGGTGAAATCTTTAATATCCTGTTAAAATGTTCTTAAAACTTTTGAAATCTTTTAAATCATTGTCAATTGTTTGATTTTTTTATATTTTTGTAAAATTTTTGAAATCCTTGTGAAATGTTTTGAAATCTATAAAAATTTATGTGAAATTTCTAAGATATTTGTTAAATCCTTGAAAAATTTGTGATATATTTTTAAATCTTGTAAAATCTGATAAAATCTTTGTGATTTTTTTGTATTTTTCTTAAATCTTTGAAATCTTTTTCAATTGATTCAAATCTTGTTTTAGATGTTGTAGTTAATTGCCGATAATTTTGTTTATGATATTAAAATAACAAATAAAATTAACAAATAAAGCAAATTGTCTCAACTTAACTCTGTAAGAACTTAAGCTCTACTCATATTGCCTAACCGATCTAATAAAATCTTTGGACATATTTTGAAATCATTGTGAAATACACATATTTGATTATAAAATGTTTTCTTAAACTCTAAAATAGTTTAGAAGTCCTATAGTCTTTGCGGTATCTTTTTAAACTTTGTGAAATCTTTTAAGATCCTTGTGAAATATTTAAAAATCTTTGAAATTATTTGAAATGCTTTGAAATCTTTGTCAATTCTTTCGAAATCTTTTTAATCTTTGCCAAATCTTTTGAAATCTTTGTGAAATATTTTAAATCCTTAAAATGTCTTCTGAAAACTTTTTGAAATATTTGAAATCATTTTAAAATGCTTTGAAAGATTTTGAACTCTTTGTCAATTCTTTTGAATACCTTTGAATTATTTGTCAATTCTTTTTAATCTGTGTAAAATCCGTGTGAAATGTTTTGAAATCTTTTTAAATAGATAATTGAAATCTTTTAAATATATATGAAATGCTTGAAATCTTTAGATTAGAACACTTTGAATTTAATTTATATAAACTTACGTCCTTTAAAATTGCAAATAACAAAAAAAAAATGAAAACTGAAATGAAATTTTTAAATTATACCGTTTAACGAGAATTCTGATTGGGTCGGTCATGAATTTGGAAGTCATTTCCAAGATATCGTGAGGCAGTGTAGCCGAGACTAAAACGACTTGAGTCGCTGGTGGAAGATATCGATAGACGTCGTAAATTTGCTCTTTGAAGCCTCTGTTTAACATCTCGTCAGCTTCGTCGAGAACGAACATTTTTATTCCCCGAGTCCTGAGAACTCGTCTTTTGATCATATCTGTCAAAAAAATCGATTTTGTTAACTTATTTCGGAACGAATACGGGGACCTGGAAAAGGGGCTATTTTTACAGAAATTCCGATACATCAATTTATTTACTTTTTATTTTCATTATACTAGTGATAAAAAATTGTATCTTTAAAGGGTTGATTGCTCTCCAAATTCGGTATAAAGTAAACCCTAGATGAAGCCAATTTGTCTATTTTTTAAGTAGATATTGCAAAAATAGTGTGAATTTGAATATTTTCTTAAATGTTCAATAACTTCCGAAATAATCAATATTTTTCAATGCTCTTGGGCTCATTTTAAAGCTGTTTTTTGCAATTTCCTTTGTGGTCACAAAAATATTTTTGTAACATATATGTTAGAATATATGTTAGTTATATGTTAGAATATATGTTATGTAGAATATATGTTTTGTAGAATATATTTATACTAACAAGCTACTGTAATTCGCTGAAAAAATAGCTTCCAAATGAGCCCAAGAGCATTGTGAAATGTTGATTATTTCAAAAATTATTGAAAATTTAAGAAAATATTTAAATTTGCACTATTTTTGCAATATCGACTTAAAAAATAGACAAATTGGCTTCACCCTGGGCTCATTTTATACAGAATTTCATGAGAAATGAACCCCTTCAAGAGAAAATGTTTTACCTTTGGCATAATTAAAATTAAGAGAACTTAATCTCAGTTATCAAAAAAGAGGTGTGCGAAAACTTTTGGCTACCCGTGTATGTGCATTATAGAATTGAGAAAAATGCTAATTCTATCATTTAAAATGTAATTTTCAGTTTCCAGAAACGTTCTGCTAGTATTTCTTTTCTTTTCCATTGATCATTAATATTCAAATACCAGCATTTTAATTTTGTAATACTTTTGAAATATAATTTTTTAAAAGGAATAAAACAGTATTTCAGATACAAAATTAAAATTTTTAAATTTATTAATTTATTTCAAACAAAAAATTGCTTTTCTAGTATAAAATATGGGTTTTTAATGAAATACTTGAGATTCCAACATAATAATTAAATTTTTAACATAATATTTAAATGTTCAACCGCAAAAAATTTAATTTGTACACAAGAAAGTATATTTTAAAACTAAAAAGACGAATTTTCAAGAAATAAAGATTTTTCATTCAAGAAATAAATAAAATAATATCTAAATTGTTGAACCTTCAACCTAAAAGCCACATTTTCTCTACAACATTGAATTTTTCTAACAAGAAATATGGCATTAGCAAAAAAATTAATTTTCCACGAAACTGAATCATTTGTACCCAATTAACATCAAATTTCAAACCAAGAAAATTATTTTTTTTTACAAAATAGGAGAATGTTCAACTAAAAAAAAGTTGCGTGTTAACAAAAATTGAAAAGTTACATTTTCAGTTATAAAATTAAGTTTAAACAAAACAGTGAAATTTCCCCTAAACCGTTAAATTTTGAACCAAAGGCATGTCTTCAAGCAAAATAGAATTTTAACAATGTAGTTTAAATTTTACCTAAATAGTTGAATTTTTAATTACGAAAATTAATTTACAACAAAAAAGTAAAACTTTCAAACAAAGAGATAAATTTTTAACTAAAAACATAAATCTTAAAAAATAATGATTTCTTAACAAAGTGATTCAACCAAATCTTTCAAACAAAATAGTTGAATACTCAAGCAAAGAAGAAGAATTTTTACGAAAAAATTGCACTTTCATTAAAAAAAAAAAAAGAAATTACTACTACAACAGATGAATTTTAAAATAAAAAAGAATAATTTTAACACAAAAATAGTTAAATTTTCACCCGAAAAAGGTTTCAGTACACTTTTTTAGATCAAAGCATGCCTTTTTCAACAAACAACAACTTTTTACGAATAAATTTGAATTTTCAATCAAAAAAGTCGAATTTTCCCAACCAAAAAGAATGAATTTTTAAGAAAATAGTTGAATTCTCTATGAAATAGTTGCATTTTCATCCAAGAAAGATGAAATTTCAAGCAAAACAGATGAATGTTTAATAAAAAACAACATTTTTTTAAAGTTGAAATATCATCTGGAATAGATTTCAGTTAATTTTTAAAAACCAAAACATAAATTTTAAACAAAAAGTAAATTTCTTACGAAACAGTTAAATTTTTAACAAAACATAGAACTTTCAACCAAAAAGTAATGACTTTTTAATGAAATAATTTAATTTTCAACCAAATATTGCATCTTTATCCAAGAAAGGTAAAGTAAATTTCTTCTAAAACAGATTAATTTAAAAAAAATACTTCAATCTTTATACAAAAAAGATTCCAATTCACTTTCCAAAGCCCATAAAAAATTGTAAACAAGAAGTTAATTTTCTGCTAAATAATCCAATTTTTAACTTGAAAGTACGCCTTTTTAACAAGATTGTTAAATTTTCAACCAAACAGTTGCATTTTTTCAACGAAAGAAGCAATATTTACAATGAAAAAAAAACTTTTGAATCAAGAAGACAAATTTTCAAAAAAAGAGTTGAATATTCATCCAAAGAGATTTTAATTTAATTTTCAACACAAAAATAATAATTTTAAACAAAAAGTAATTTTTCCACGAAATAGTAAATTTTCTACAAAACATTTGCATTTTAATCTTAGAAAAATGCAATATTTCTACTGAAAAAGTTGAACAGTGAAATAAGTACTTTAATATGAATATGAAGTTAAATTTTCGATACAAAAAATTAATTTAAAAAAAAGAGAAAAACAATTTTTTAACAAAATTGTTCAATTTTCAACCAAGACGACAAATTTTTTACAAAATATATTAATTCTCAACCAAACAGTTGCATTTTCTAACAGAAAAGATAAAATCACTTTTTAATAAAAAGAAAAAACAGATTATCAGTAGAGTAATTAAACTATCGGTTTAAAAAATTAATTTCGAAAGAATAAAAACGATTTTTCAACGAAATTCTCAAATAAAAAAAAAAGAAAAGAGGAATCCTCAACCAAATAAATAATTTTTTAACAAACAGATCAATTATCAACCAAAAAGAAAAATTTTCGACTAAAAAGATTAAATTTTGACTAAAAAATACACATTCTCAACAAAATAGATAAATTCTCAACCAAATAGTTACACTTTACACTGAAGCAGATGAAATTCTAACATAAAAGTGGAAAAGGTAAATTTTTATAAAAAGCATTAATTTTTAATAACAAAAAAAAGAAACGAATTTTTAACAGAATAGTTAAATTTTCGATTTAAAAAATTCATTTTCGAAAAATAAAGACAACTTTCAACAAAATACTTCAATCTTAAACCAATACGTTTAACCCTTAACTCAGGTAAATAAATTATTTTAAAAAATGTCAACAGTATCGTTGAATTTCCGATTAAAAGAAAGAAATTTTTAAAAAAGAAAAACGATTTTTCAACAAAATACTTATATTTTAAATCAGGCAGATGCATCTTGAAACAAATAGATGATTTTTTAAAATAAAAGTATTAAAATGTCAACGAAAAATGCTATAGCTAATTTTTCAGAAAAAAAATTAATTTTCGACCGAGAAATGAAGTTTCATCTAAAAGTTTGTATTTTTACCAAAAAGATAAACTCTCTACGAACTGATTAAATTTTCAAACAAAATATTGAATTTTCTACGAAAATAGATGATTTAGAAAAAATCGCCTATTTTAAAAACATTTGAATTTTGAGCACAAAATTTAATTTTCGACTAACAAAGCTGAATTTTTTAAGCAAAGAGATCAACCTTAAGCTAAGAATCTTTAAAAAAAGGATCAATTTTCAAAACAAAATAGAATAATTAAATTTTGTATATAAAATTTAATTTTTAAAACAGAAAAGCGATTTTTCAATAAAACACTTAAATTTTTCACAAATATTTGAATTTTCAACCAAACAGATGAATTTTCAACAAAGAAGATCATTCTAACAAAAAATGGAAAAGGTACATTTTTATTTAAGAAAAACAACGAATTTTCAACAGAATAGTTATATTTTCGATAAAAAAATTAATCTAAAAAAAAAGAAATTAAAAAAAAACAAATTGTAAGCAAAGTAATTAACTTATCGATTTAAACAATTAATGTCGAAAAAATAAAAATTATTTTTTAATAAAATATGTAGATTAAAAAAAAACAGAGGAATCCTCAACCAAATAGTTGCAGTTTCTACTAAAGAAGACAAAATTCTAACGGAAAATGGAAAAGGTAAATTTTTATAAAAAACATTAATTTTTAACAAAAAAAAATTCAACAGAGTAGTTAAATTTTCAATTAAAAAAAGTAATTTTCGAAAAAGAAAAAAAACTTTCAAAAAAATACTTCAACTTTAAACCAAAAAAATTAACCCTTTACCAAGTAATTGAGTTTTTAACAAATAGATGAATTTTCAACCAAGAAGATTAAAAGATTAATTTTCTACCTAAAAAAGACAACATTTTCCAAGAAAAATGGAATAGTAAATTGTGCCATTAAAAGAATTATTTAAAAAATGTCAACAGTATCGTTAAATTTTCGATTGAAAGAAAGAAAATTTCAAAAAAGAAAAACGATTTTTCAACAAAATACTTATATTTTAAACTAGACAGATGCATCTTTAACCAAATAGTTGACTTTTTTTCTAAAAAATTAAAGTTTAACGAAAAAAGGAATAGCTAATATTTCAGCTAAAAAAATTAATTTTTGACACAAATGAATTTTCATTTTAAGGTTTATATTTTTAACCAAAAAGATATATTGTGTACAAACTAGTTGAATTTTCAAATAAAGGTGTTAATTTGTAACCAAATAGTTGAATTTTCTACGAAAATGGTGAAATAAACCACCGACAAAAACGAATTTTTAACCAGAAAGATGAATTTTCTAACAAAACAAATGATTTAGAAAAAGTCGCATATTTTCAAAAAACATTTGACTTTTATTCACAAAATTTAATCTTTAACTAACAAAGCTGAAATTTCAAGAAAATAGTTGAATTTTCAACTAAAAAATATGAATTTTTAATTAAAAAAAATGAATTTTCAACAAAAAAGTTTAGTTTTGAAGCCAAAAAAATGAATGTTTTGGAAAGCATTTGACTTTTAATCACGGAAAATTTAATTTTCAACAAAAGAGATCATTTTTAACCAAGCAAGGACCCTTCTAATAAAAAATATGAATTATCATTCCAAAAGGACCAAGTTTCTATTTAACAAGACAGATGTTCAATAACTTTCCGAATTATTCAAATTCTTCCTACAATTAATTTTTATATCCTGCAAAATTCCTTCAAATCTTCCAGGTTAATTTTTGACAATTTTGAAAATCCTTTTAATTCTTTTCATAAAATTAATTTTTCAAAATAAAAAGTAATTTTCAATTCTCCTAGGAATCATAGGAAAATTTTTTTTATTCTTTTAAAGCCTTTCCTAATTCTTAAAAATATTATCAATTTATTGTTTGAAATCTTAAAAAATGTGTATTTTGTTTTAAATGAGACCGTGGGCTATTTGCACCGAAATTTCGGTACGAACGCAGGATTTTGCCGTATACGCAGACACTTCGTTTAAATGATTTGAGATCATTTCAAATTTTTAATTTTTTCAGACCTTTAAATATCTCTTCAACTTACTCGAATTTTTGTATTAAAATTCACAATTTTAATTGTAAATTGAATTTTTTGAAATAAAACAATTAAACTTTTAAATTTCAAAGTTTCTTATTTTGTTTAGTTTAGAATATTAAATTTATAATAACTGATTTGATATGAATAATACAATATTTCTAAATATCCAGCAATTGTTATTTTTCTGAATTAAAAATTTCAAAATTTAAATTTTCAAATTTTAGACTAAAACATTATTTTAAATTTAATAAAAGTCTTTAATTATGAACATATTATTTTAAAGTAATTTAAAAATTTAAAATAGTTTATAAAATTTCAATCAAGCGTTTACAATTTTTTAATTAATAAAACTTTCCAACTGAAACAGTTTAATTTTTAACGTTAAAATGTAGAAACTCTTAAATTTTGAACTGATTCCGAATTCTCTTACAAAATCAATTATTATTAACTTGTTAAACTTTAATATATACACTTAAAAATTAAAATCCAAAATAGAAAATTTGTAAGTGAAAGGTTTTATAAATACGCATTGTAAACCAAATGATCTCATAATTGAAAAAGATAAAAATGCAACTGATTATTTAAAAATCTGATAAAACCATACTTGAACAGATTTTTTTTCTAAAAGTTTCAGGGAATCAATCAATCCATTCAAAATTTTTGAAAATTATATCATTTTAAGCATTTTAAGCTAGAAACATTAAAAATAGAACGATTAATTTTTTTAATTATAGTAAACCCTTCTCAAATTAAAAGATATTCCTATTTTGAATAGTTTACAAATCCTCAAAATGCTTCAAAATTTTATTTCAAAATCTTGAAACATTTACCTGTTGTTTAAAATTTTTTTAAATTTTAATTATTTAACAATTTTTCAGATCTTCTAAACATCTTTTAAAATTATTCAAATTTTTCCGACATTTTTCTTTTAAATCCTGCCAAACTGAAACTTTTTACTTAAAATCCTCCAAATTCATTATTAATAATTTTGCAAAACTTTCTAAATCTTTTTAAACACTCTCTTAAAATTAATTTCTGAAAATAAAAAATAATTCTGAATTTTTCTATAAAATATTTGTTATGCCTCTGAAGCCTTTCAAAATTCTTAAAAAGCTTCTAAATTTTTTGTTCTAAATCTGCAGTTTTTGTACGAATATCCGGATTATGTCGGTATACGTAGAAACTTCGTTTAAATTATTTGAAGTCATTTCACATTTTTAATTAATTTTTATTTGTTTCAAAACTTCTAAATATTTCTTCAACTTACTCAAATTAAAATTTTTTCTATCATATCTATTAAAATTTTAACGTTCAACGTTTAATTTTGTGGTTTAGTTTTGATTATTTAATTTATAATTACTGATTTGAAATGAAAAGTCAGATGTTTCTAAAAATTAAGCAATTGTTATTTTTCCTAATTGAAAAATTTCAAATTGAATGGTTTAAAACTGTAATATTTTAGACCTAAATAACATTTTAAATTTAATAATAGCCTTTGAATATAAATATATTACTTTGAAGTTATTTTAAAATTGAAGATAGTTTAAGTTTCATTGGGCGTTTAGATTGGTTTAACTAATATGGTTTTCCAATTGAAACAGTTTAATTTTTAACGTTTAAATCTAGAAATTCTAAAATAATTATGAACTGATCCTGAATCGTCTTGTAAAATCAATTATTATTACAGTCCAATTTTAAGAATAATTAATTAATTCATATTCAAATTTGATCAACTAAAAATATTTTTTGTTTTAAAAAAATCTTCAATCTAAACGCTTCTAAATTTTAATTATTTTTCATTTTTATAATTGCATTAAAAAAATTCTTTAAATAAAAATCTACGCTAAAAATTAAAAATCTAAAATGGAAAATTTGTATAGTGAAAGATTTTCGAATGACGCATCATAAACTGAATGGTATAATTGAAAAAGATCACAATTTAACTAATTCTTTTTAAAACTGTTGAAATCAAACTTGGGTAGATTTTTTTTTTTTAATTTGTAAAATTACCTGTCAAAAAATAAATTTGCGGTCATTTCCCGGTTTTCCAGGTTTCCCGGTCCAGCGAACGCCCTGTTTCATTTTTGAACTTACCAAAGACTCTTCCGGGCGTTCCGGAAACAACGTGCTGCCCATAATCGAGTTTGCTGATATCCTCTCCCAGGCTAGTTCCACCGATGCAAGAATGGCATTGGACACTCATATAATTTCCCAAAGCGAGGACAACTTTTTGGATTTGTGTGGCGAGTTCTCTCGTTGGCGATAAAACAAGAACTTGGGTTTCTCTAACTTTTATATCCAGAGTTTGCAAAATTCCTATCGAATAAGTGGCGGTTTTGCCGGTTCCAGATTGTGCCTGAGCAATCACGTCTCTGCCCTTCATGATGGGTTTTATAGCCCTTTGTTGAATGGCAGAAGGTTTCTCAAAACCTAGATAAATAATACAATTTTCTATTTTTTTTTTAAATACCCTGAGTTTTCTCTCCTTGACTAATTTTTCATTGAAAAAATTTAAGAAATTTAAATTAGATTAAAATCTAAATTAAAAATTTGACAAACAAAAGCAAAAAAAAAATCCTACTGTAATCTGAAAAAAAAAAATAATTTTCGGACAAAAATAAAAAAGAGAAAAGAAAAATGAGAGGGCACATGTTTTGACCAGTGACGGGTAAGTTACTTTTTTTAAGTATATAACTAGTTACAATTACGTTACATGCAATCAAAAAATTTACTTTGATCACTTCATTAATTTTATAATTTAAAAATCAAATAAGTAAGAAGAGAATTCATAAAAACTTTATTTAAATAGAAATATGCATTTGGGACCATACTTAAATTACGTAACAGCTAGTAATTTTTGCAAATTCGCAAAAACTTTTTCTTGAAGATTATCTTTTTAGTTATAAATTTCATTATTTGGTGGAAAATTTAACAATTTTCTTTAAAAAAACATCCTTTTTGATTGCAAATTCAACTGTTTTGTTAAAAATTCGTCTTTTTGTGTTAAAAATGCAGCTCTTTTATTACATTGAACCTTTTGTTAAAAATTTTATATTTTGTTGTTGATAAGTCAACTGAAAATTTTTTTTAATGAAAACTATTTTTCCGAAAATTTGTCGTTTTAACTTAATAGTTCATCTGTTTTAGTATAAATATTGATTCTTTCTTGGAAAAAACGCAACTATTTTGCTGTAAGTTAAATTATTTTCCAGAAAATTTACTTTTTGTTGAAAATTTCTATTTTTGTGTTGAAAAGTCAAATGAATATTTTTTATGAATATTAAACTCTTTTATTGAAAAATTTTCTTTTTGATTTGAAAATTTACCCTGTTTTAGTAGAATTTGTAATCTTCTTTGGATAAAAATTTAACTATTTTTTAAGGTTTTTAAAAAAATTAATCTGTTTTAGAAGAAATTTTTATCTTGAATAAAAATAAAACTTTTCGTTTGAAGGTTGATCATTTTTATGTTAAAATTCAGCTGATTTAGCAGAAATTTTATTTTTATTGGATGAAAATACAACTATTTGATTGAAAACTAAACTATTTTGTTAAAAAAGAATACTTTTTGGTAGAAAATTGTACTATTTTGTTGAAAATTTAACTACTCCGCAGAAAATTTATGTTTTGGTGCTGAAAAATGAACTAAAATCTTTTCTGGCTGAAAGTTCAACATAAAAAAAAAATAATACAAATTTCATCGTTCTTGAATAAAAATGCAAGCATCAGGTAGAGAATTCAACTATTCTGTTTAAAATTCATCCTTTTTGGCCGACAAATTTTTTTTTTTTAATTGAATTGAAAATTCGATTTCTTCGTAGAAACTTTTTTCTAATTGATATTTTGATCTTGAAGAGTCAACTGGAATCTTTTTTGGATGAAAATTCAACTATTTTTATATATTTTTTTTTAATCAAAATTTATCTGTTTGAGATAAATTTCATATTTTTTGGATAAAAATGCAATTATTTGGTTGAGAATGAAACGATTTTGTTAAATAGTCATACTGTTTGGTTGAAAATTTAACTATTCCGTAAAAAATGTACTTTTTGTTTAAAATTTATTTTTTGATGCTGAAAAATTAACTAAGATATTTTCTGGATGACAGTTAAAATTAAAAAAAAAAAATTTTAATGAAAAATTCCTTTGTTTTAGTAAAAATTTCATCGTTCTTGAATAAAAATGCAAGCTTTAGGTAGAGAATTCAACTATTTGGTTTAAAATTCATCCTTTTTGGTTGATAAAATTGTTGTTTTTTTATAATTGATTTGAAAATCATTTTTTTTCTTGACGATTTACATTTTTATTTGAAAATTCATCTTTTTGATTGAACGTTTAACTATTTAAAAAAACCTTTTTAAATTAATAATTTAACTGATATGGTAAAAGTCAAACTAAATTCCTAAAAATGTCTTTAGTTGATAATGTAACTATTCAATCGAAAATCCCTTTTTATTTAAAATTAATTTTTTAACTAAAAATGTCACTTTTCCATTTTTTTAAGATCGATCTTTTTTAGTTCAAAACTCTCCTTTTTAAATAAAAAAAAATAACTTTTTTGGTATGAAATTTCATGGTTGTTGGATGAAAATACATCTGTTAGGTAATATTTTATTTCTTCCTTAAGTGCAAAATATTTGTTATAAATTCGTCTATTTGGTTTCAAAATTCTTCTTTATTTTTTGTATAAATTTCATCTTTCTTGATTGAAAAATAAACTACGCAACTTTGTTTTTGGGAATTTATTATTTTAGATGGAAAATTCAAGGATTTTGTTGAAAAGTCAAATTTTATAGTAGAAAAGACATTTTTTTCTTTAAAATAAACTTTTATAAACTTGAAAATTTTATATTTGTATCTGATATACTGTTTTATATCGTTTATAAAAATTTCTAAACAAAATTTCTTTTACACCAATTTAGGATTTCTAACAAAATTTTCAAGTTTTTAACAAAACACATGGATGTTCAACCAAATGGTTCGACTAAAATTAAAATTATGAATCTTTAACCAAACTACTGAATTTAAAAAAAGACGATCAAATTCCTACCAAGTATATAGTTATATTTTTAACCAGAAAAATTTGTTAGCAAAAGAGGTGAATTTTCCAAACAAAATCAAACCTTTTCAAAAAGTTGAATTTTTAACAAAGATTTTCGTTATTTCTCAAGCAACTAGTTGAAGTTTCTGACAAAATAGTTAAATTTACAGTTGAATTCAATCAAGGAAGACGAATTTTAAGCATAGCAGCAGAATCCTCAATCAAACAATGTTAATTTTATACCAAATTAGTAAAGTTTCCAAAAACAATAACATTCTATTTTTTTTTGCAAAGAGATAAATTTGGAAACAAAAAATTCGGATTTTTAATAAAAAAAAAGTTCACTAAATTGTTGAATTTTCGAACGAAAAAGAACATTTTCCACAAAACAGTTATATTTTCAATCCGAAAATATGAATTTCTAACAAAATTCATGCATTTTTAACCAAGATAGATAAATTCTCAATTAAAAATATAACATTTGATACCTTAGAATTAAAAAAAACACTAAAATCTTTTAAATCCTTAGAAATACCTTCAAATTTTTAAAATCTATTAAGATTCTTTGGAATCTTTTAAAACATCCAAAAACATTTAAGATATCTTTAAGCCTTTAAAAATTCTTTGAAATTATTTAAAGCTCTAGAAAATTCATTAGAATTTTAAAAATACCCTAAAATCTTAAATCCTTAGAAATACGTTAAAATCATGGGAATCTTTTTAAAATTCCTTGAGATCTTTTAAAATAACCCAAAATATTTCCAATATTTTGAAATCTTTTAAAGCCTTTTATATCACTATAAAATTACATAACATTTCAAAAAATACCCAAAAATCTTTTAAATCGCTCCAAGTTGCTTCAAATTATTTAAAACTATTGAAAATTCCTTGTAATTTTTTTAGATACCCAAACATATTTCAAATATTTTAAAATCCTTTCAAGCTATTTTAAAGCTCTATAAAAATACAGAAAATAACTTAAAATCTTTTAAATCCTTAGAAATATCTTGGGACTTTTAGAAATGCCCAAAAATATTTCAAATATTTATAAATCTTCTGAAATCCTTTGCAAATTTTTACAGCTATGGGAAATTCCTTAGAATTTAAAAAATACCCTAAAATCTTTCAAATCCTTAGAAATACCTTCAAATGATGGACATTTTATAAAAATTCCTTGGGATCTTTTAAAATTTCCAAAAATATTTTAAATATTTTGAAATTCTTTGAGGCTATTTTAAAGCTCTATGGATTTTAAACAAATACCCTAAAATTTTTTAATCCTAGGAAATACCGTCAAATCATTGAAACATATTAAATATTCCTTGGACTTTTTTAATATACCCACAAATATTTCAAATATTTTGAAATCCTTAAAAGCTGTTTTAAAGCTCGATAAAAGTGCAAAAAATACCCTAAAATTTTTTTTCAATCCTTAGAAATACCTTCAAATCATTGAAATCTATTCAAAATTCCTTGGGATATTTAAAAATGCCCAAAAATATGTTGAAATCCTTTGAAGCTATTTTAAAGCTCTATAAAAATTTATGAAATACCCTAAAATCTTTTCTGGCCTTAGAAATACCTTCAAATCATTGAAATTTATTAAAAATTCCTTGGGATATGTAAAAACATCCAAAAATATTTTTAAATCCTTTGAAGCTGTTTTAAAGCTCCATGGAATTTCAAAAAATACCCTAAAATCTTTTAAATCCTTAGAAATACCTTCAAATCATTGAAATCTATTCAAAATTCCTTGGGATATTTAAAAATGCCCAAAATATGTTGAAATTATTTGAATCTACGTTAAAGCTCTATGGAATTTCAAAAAATACCCTAAAAAATTATCAATCCTTAAAAATACATTCAAATAATTGAAATATATTAAATATTCCTTGGGCTTTTTAAAAATACCCAGAAATATTTCAAATGTTTTGAAATTATTTGACGCTACGTTGAAGCTCTATGGAATTTCAAAAAATACCCTAAAAAATTATCAATCCTTAAAAATACATTCAAATCATTGAAATATATTAAATATTCCTTGGGCTTTTTAAAAATACCCGAAAATATTTCAAATGTTTTGAAATTATTTGAAGCTACGTTGAAGCTCTATGGAATTTCAAAAAATACCCTAAAAAATTATCAATCCTTAGAAATATTCCTTGGGATTTTTTAAAATACCCAGAAATATTTCAAATGTTTCCAAATCCTTGAAAGCTGTTTTAAAGCTCGATAAAATTTAAAAAAATATCCTATAATGATTGAAATCCTTAGACATACCTTCAAATCACTGAAATCTATTAAAAATTCTTTGGGATATTTAAAAATGCCCAAAAATATGTTGAAGTCCTTTGAAGCTATTTTAAAGCTCTATAAAAATTTATAAAATACTCTAAAATTTGTTATGTCCTTAGAAATATCTTTAAATCATTGAAATTTATTAAAAATTCCTTGGGATACATAAAAACATCCAAAAATATTTTTAAATCCTTTGAAGCTGTTTTAAAGCTCGATAAAATTTCAAAAAATACCCTAATATGTTTTCAATCCTTAGAAATACATTCAAATCATTGAAATATATTAAACATTCCTTGGGATCTTTTAAAGTACTTAAAAATATTCTAAATATTTTGGAATTATTTGAAGCTACGTTAAAGCTCTATGGAATTTTAAAAAATACCCTAAAAAATGTTCAATCCTTAGAAATACGTTCAAGACATTGAAATCTATTAAATATTCCTTGGGTTTTTTTTAAATACCCAGAAATATTTCAAATGTTTTGAAATCCTTAAAAGCTGTTTTAAAGCTCGATAAAATTTCAAAAAATTCCCTATAATTTTTAAAATCTTTTATGGCCTTAGAAATACCTTCAAATCATTGAAATTTATTAAATATTCCTTGGGATATGTAAAAACATCCAAAAATATTTTTAAATCCTTTGAAGCTGTTTTAAAGCTCTATGGAATTCCAAAAAATACCCTAAAATCTATTTTATTTTAAAGCTCTATAAAAATTTATGAAATACCCTAAAACCTTTTATGGCCTTAGAAATACTTTCAAATCATTGAAATTTATTAAAAATTCCTTGGGATATGTAAAAACATCCAAAAATATTTTTAAATCCTTTGAAGCTGTTTTAAAGCTCCATGGAACTTCAAAAAATACCCTAAAATCTGTTCAATCCTTAGAAATACGTTCAAATTATTAAAATATATTAGATATTCCTTGGGCTTTTTTAAAATACCCAGAAATGTTTCAAATGTTTTCAAATTCTTTGAAGCTGTTTCAAAGCTCGATAAAATTTAAAAAAATATCCTAAAAAGTTTTAAATCCTTAGAAATGCCTTCAAATCATTGAAATCTATTAAAAATTCCTTGGGATCTTTTAAAATACACAAAAATATCACAACATTGCGAATCCCTTTACAATACTTGATATTAATTATTAAACTGTATAATTTAAAATCCAAGCCTATTAAATCAAATTAGTAAAAATGAAGGTAAACAGAGATTAAGAAAGTAAACAAGAAATAATATCCAGGATCTTGACCTTGAGCGCATACAAAAATAAACTCTACATTTTTACCTTTTATCAGTAAATACTTTAGGACACTGTCCCAAATAAAGCGAAATGCTTAAGAAAATTAAATAAAATCAATTTTTCTAAAAAAGGACTAATTTTTATATGTTTTTAATTAGAGAAAAGGATGAAATAGCGAGTCGAAACTAATAGGGTTTTTGTACTTACCATAAGTATAAATTCCCCGAAGAAGATCATCTTTTAAGCCCAGCTTATTAAAAATAGAAAGAACTTCCACATCTTCAGATGTTTCGAATTCAACATTCGAAAGATCGACATTTACAGATCGATTTTTGGGATCCGGCATTTTCATACAAACAACAGGATTGAGTAGGATTTACGAACTAGCCAAATCAAAAGAAAACGCCTGGTGTCACGTGGTGAATTTGTTTAATTGCGCATGCGTTAAATCACCAGAGTGTGCGAACTGCTTGGGTCCGAGTTCTGCGAAAATTCGAATTTGATGTATGAAAAAGAACTTTTTTTTATACAAATTATTAATAAAAGTTTATAGTTCAATCGTAAAATAGAGTTGAAGAGTCAGTTATTCTTAATTTCACAAATATAACATTATTTTGTTTGCTGAAAGAACATTTCATAGTACATGGTTTCAAAAGTTTTCTATACTTTATAGCGAAAACCTAATATTCAAAACCTAATATTCTACAACCATATTTCAAAATTAAAAAAAACGATCTTTTTCTGCTAAAGCTCGTCTTCTTATTTTTAATTTAATTGTTTTTGATTGAAATTTTATCGATTGACATTTCTTCTCTTTGTTTGAAAATTGGTCCTTTTTGTTTGAATTCATTGACTTTTCATTTAAAATATTTTTTAATTGGAATATCAACTACTACATTTTAACTATTACATTTTAATTGAAAAAAATCAGTTTTTTTTTTGTTAAACATTTAATCATAGAAAATTTAACTTGTTATTTTTCGCGTTTGCAAATGTATTTATTTTGGTTACAAAAATTTTTTTTGTTAAAATTAATTTTTTAGTTGAAAACTCGACTTTTTGGTAGAAAATTAAACTTCTTGTTTGAAAATTCATTATTTTTGGTTGAAAATTTAAGTATTTTGTTCGAACCTTTTTTTGGTTTCAAAATAATTTTTTTAAGCTGAAAATTGAACTAATTCATCTGCGGTTACAATTTTTTTTTAGTTGCAAATTCATTGCTTTCGATGAATTTTTCAACTTGCAAATTGAATATTTAATTTTAGATTAGTCTTATTTTTTTTAATTCAATCTTTGTTGAAAATTCATCTTCTTTGTTTTAAAATTATACTACTTTGTTCAAAAGTAATATTTTTGATAAAAGATTCATTACTTTAGTTAAAAATTAATTCCTGTGGCTAAAATTCAACTATTCTATTTTCTTTTTAGTTAGAACTCTAAATATTTGGTTGAAAATTTATGTATTTTGTTGGAAATTTGCATTTCTAGTAGAATAATAACCTTTTTGTTTGAAAACTCGTAATTTTATTTGAAAATTGATCTTCCTTAGTTGAAAATTCTACTATTTGGTAGAAAAAAGAGAATATTATCAAATGAAGTATTTTTAAATTCCTTTTTCAACATAACAATGAAATTTTCAAAACTCGAAAGCTCAAATTGAGATTATTATTTGCCAATGAGTGGTTTATAAAGCCGAACTTGTCAATGTCAATAAATTAATTTACTTTAAATTAATATCTTTATTATATGTTTAAGATACCATGATATATTTAATACTATTTAATTTATAATTTAAGATAATTAAAAATTTTCATTTAACTTAATCACTAACCTAAACTAAGAACATGAATGGTAAGTCCAATACTAAGAAGTTTAACTTTGTAGGCGACTAATTGGAAAACAATAATAATATTAAATTTTTTAATATTTAAATTATACTAAGAAAGGAATTTAAAAATATAATTATAAGTTATAATGATTTTTTTCTCTTCAAAAATGGCCTGATGAATTATCGTAATTATTATGAATTAGGTATTAAATTGTTTGTAGGATGCTAAACGACTATAATTAAAAACAAGATGCCATCTGAAAGTAACTTTTAGTTAACAGAGGTAAAAATCAGTTAAAATCGGTCCCCCTTTTCTTTTTATAATATTATAAAAAATAGCATAAGATTGTTTTATTCATAAAAAACAACATTAAAAATAAAAAAATAAAATTGTTCGCCAAGCGATACAAGCTATGAAAAAAATAAGTAGGCAAAAGTTGTTCACCCAAAAAAGACCTAAAAATTGGTTATTTATCATGTTTTGATAAGACACGAAGTTTTTGTTTTGATTGTGAAAAATTACATTACAAATAAAAAAGTTGAATATTTAAACAGAAAGACACAAATTACAATAAAACTTTCAATAACAAAATTTTTTTTAAATTAGATATGAAAATTTGATCTAACATTTCGTTGCTCACGAGATACGTGATGAGAGTGCGCTCGTTAAAGCCGAAAGAGCTTTAACGAAAGAGAATTCACAACCACTAAATCTCAGTTATCTATGGTTTGACCTTTAGCTTTAAAAGTCCTATGCAAAAATATGGAGGGTGTACACTGATCGAAGGTGAAGCGCGAGATACAACAGGTGGTTAAAACCTGGAAAAGGTAGAAAATATTTTACCAAAAATAAAATTACTAACTACACATAAGGTTGCGATTCTTCCGAAAGAACATCCAATAGCCTTTATAATTTTAAAAATCACCGGAGATTTATAAAGCCATTTTCTTGTCCAACATCAAATCATCGTCAAACCTCAAATCGAGTTATAGTAGAAGATTCTGGCAGGAATCTAAGACACCTCGGAGGCGGCAAGAAGTGGAGTGAAATAAAAAAAGAGGTTCGAAATGACAATTAGAAAGAAATTAGGCACCGTTTTTAGATTTATTTTGGAAAAATTCAGGACTTAATTTTTCATAAATTTTTTGTTTATTCAATTTTTATATTAATGCAAACAGAGAAAAAAGTGTCGATTATTAAGTTGAATTTTTAATCTCGTAGACAAAATATTTCTTATACTTACTGTCACTTGGATTTAATGATCAGAGGTATAAGAAAGAAAAATGGTTAAACTGTGAATTTAATTGTTAAATAAAATTTCATTAACAAATAAATGACATTGGGGGATATTCACCTTCAAAGTATGTTTTTACTGTGAAATATCTTTTTTTTATCTTCCTAATGATACGTGTCCATTAAAATTTGAGATTTCATTTTATTAAATAATTTTACAAACAAATTATATAAAGAAATGTACATCGCGCATATTAATAGGCAAAAACAAACCGTTTTTTTCTAATTCTGCTGTTCTTACATTCCTAATGATGTTGTTTGAAAAAAATTTACCCCTTATCAATATTGGTTTATTTTGTAAAAAATTATATAAACTAATCCACATTTTAGCCTTTTTTAAGCGAATAGAAATAATTGTTTCTTCTAACCTTGCTGACATTATATTGTCAATGACGGTTCATGAAAAAATATCGCCATGAATTAATATTCATTTATTTTATAAACAAATTACATAAATGAATTTATATATAAAGAGTTTTTATAAAACAAGAAGTCGTTTTTTATTAAATTATTTTTTAAATTATATTGACATTGATGTTTTTAGAAAACATTTGGCCATTTTCGTTATTTTTTTTTATGAACAAAGTGTGCAAACAAATTTAAATTTTATTCATTTGTGGATAAAAAGAAAGAATTTTTTATGGCCTTTATGTTGAAATAAATGAACAAAGCAGTATTCTTTTATTTTAATAAGTTCCTTGTTTTTCACTCATTATTGACAAGATAATTTCAAACAAACGTAAAATAAGTGTTTCTTAAAGATTACAAGAAAGAAAATTGTTTAGCTGCTTGTAAACGCGTGCAATGTGTATTTTTTATATAATTTGTTTATAAATTTTACGAATTACATTTTATCAAAAAACTTGATCAAAGAACATCAATTACAACATGATTTTAAGGAAGACTAGATGAAAGAACGATTTTTTTCTGTCATTAAACGTCTAAAATATGCGTAAACAAATCGTGAAGCATAATAGAATATCATCGAGACAATTTATTGCGAATATAAGTTTAAAAATAATAAAAGAAAAACGATTTATTTCTGCCTATAAATATCCGTAAAATACACTTATTTATTTAATTTGTTTATAAAATAAACCATTAGTGATTCTTGGTAATATTTTTTTATAGTACATCTATGGTCATATAATTTCAACAAGATTAGAAGAATGAACGATTTCTTTTCGCTTAAAAGCGCCTTATATGTGAAATTGTTTATATAATTTGTATGCTATTCATTGCTAATAAAATTAGACAGGGTGTCCAAGAACTTCATTTTCAAAATTCCCTGATTTTTCCTTGAGTAATTTTTCATTTTCCTTGATCATTAATATTTAAATACCAGTATTTTAAACTTGTAATACTTTAAACATATAATCTTTTAGAAACGGAATGAAACAGTATTTCAGATAAAAATTAAAATTTTTCAAATTGATTAATTTACTTAAGAGAAAAATTCTTTTTTACGATACAAGATGACTTTTTAACAAAATATTTGAAAATACTTGAACTTTCAACAAAATAATTAAATTTACAACATAATAGTTCAAATTTCTAGTTAAAAAGATAAATCTCCATTAACGAAGTGTCATAGTTTATATTTCAATTAAAAAAGATAAAATTTATACAAAAAAAAGAATTTTAAAACCGAAAAGACGAATTTATAACAAATAAAGATTTTTATCTCAAGAAAGAAATAAAAGTTTATATAAATTTCTTAACCTTTAAGCCAAAGATGAATTTTCTCTACAAAAATTGAATTTTCAAACTAAAATTCTGAGATTTTAGCGAAAAATTAATTTTACACAAAACTGGTGCATCTTACCTAACAAAAATGAAATTGCGAAATAAAAATTTTTTTGCCAATATAGGAGAGTTTTCAACTAAAAAAAATAAATCTTAAAAAAATGTAAAAGTTACTTTTTCATCTAGAAATATTAATTGTGAACAGTAAAGAGGTTTTTCCAGTAAACAGTTTCATTTTCAACCAAAAATACAAGCCTTCATTCAAAATAATGAATTTTCAAAAATATATTTTAACTTTGGCCCAGTAGTTGAATTGTCAATTAAAAATGATAAATCTTCAACATAATAGTTAAACTTTCAAAAAAAGAGATGAATTTTCAACGAAAAATATGAATTAAAAAAAAATGTCTTAACAAAATGATTCAACCAAATCTTCCAAACAAAAAATTAAATACTCAAGATAAGAAGCATTATTTTTATCCAAAAAAACTGCATTTTCATAAAAAAAATAATATTTCTTCTAAAGCAGATGAATTTTTTAATTAAAAAGATAATTTTTTTCAAAACAGTTGTATTTTCTGTTTAAAAACATTTTCAATAAAAGAAAATAAATTTTTAACCAAAAAGGATGCGTTTTTAATAAAATAGTTGAATTCTCTACAAAATAGTTGTATATTTATTCGAAAGGACTACATTTCTCTTAAAACAGTTAAATTTTCAAAAATATTGTTGAATTTTCATCAAAAGAAATTCCAGTTAACTTTTGAAAATCAAAACATGAATTTTCTAACAAAAAATACGTTCCTATGAAAAAAATTGAATTTTTGATTCAAAAAGATGAATTTTTTCAACCAAAATGCATGATGTTTTAACAAAATAGTTTTATTTTCTACCAAATATTTTCATTTGTATCCAACAAAGATGAAAATTGTACTAAAACAGAGGAATTTTTTAATAAAAAAAACTATAAAAGTATGACTTTTTAAAAAAAAATATTTTAATTTTCAACGAAACAGTTGCATTTTTATCTGAGAAAGATTATATTTCTTTTAAGACAGGTAAATTTCTAATTTAGAAAGAAAAAATTTCACAAGAAATAATTGAATTTTAATCTAGAAAAGATTTCAGATCTCTTTCCAGTACCAAAATATTAAATTTAAACAAAAAGTACATTTTAAAAAGTACGGCTTTTCAAAAAATTGTTGAGTTTTCAACCATGCAAAATGCAACCAAATTTGCATTTTTTATCCAAGAAAGGTGTAACTCATACTAAAGCAGATGATTTTTAAAATAAAAAAAACAAAGTTTCAAAAAAGTGTTAAATTTTCAACCGAAAAGTTGAAAAAATAATTTTAAAAATCTGCTCTGATGAGAATGTAAAAACAATTTATTTGTCATGAATAATTTTCTGATACTTCTGTTTTTAGTTTTAATGGTGAGAAATTACCATTAAAAACATTAAAAAATTAATTTTTTTAAAACGCCACACAAGAGACAATAAAGAAATTAAAAGACAAAAGTTGTGATTAGAATATGTCCACACAGTGGGCAGATTTTTTTGTTTTTTACTGTTAATGATGTTTTTCATGATTAAAACCAAAACTACGCATCCTATCAAAAAGTGGTTATAACAAATTGGGAGATCTTTTTCAAATGCAAAATTTTCCTCTTTCCATCTTTTACCGTATTTTGCATAGTTTGGCCGAAAAATGTAATTTTTGGATTTCTCATTATTTTGTATGCTGTCAAAATTTGAATTTTTTATTTTTCAAGAAAATTCAAAAAGTTGTTATGATAATCTTGTAGGGAATTCAAAAAGAAACATTTTTCTTTCTTTGACTTTTTTTCATATCGTGCGTTATTTGGCATAAAATAATAAATTTCGTGTGTTTTTTGGAATTTTGTAAATGCTATAACTCTGGTAATTTTTTATTTTTGCAAAAAGTCGTAAGGATAAATTTTTCGACTTTTTGAATACTATAAATAGCCATACAGAGAATTTATGAATTTTGAAAAAAGTGGTCTCAAAAATATTCAAAATGTGCCCACTTCTTGAGTTTTTATCCAAAATGGCTGGCTAACGAACTTGACCTTTAGTTTAGGACACTAAACGAGTGTACCAAAGGGCAATCTGATAGATTAATTTTTTTTAAAGGTATCGTGTTCACAGACAGACACATTCGTAAAACCTGTTTTTCCCATTCTGTCTCAAAATGTGGACATTTGACAAAAACTGGGCGGGTCAAATTTTACACAAATCTAAAGTACCTTCTCTGATGAGAATGTAAAAATGATAAGACAAACATTGCGCACCCAAAAAATGTCTACAAATTTGTTATTAATTACTTTTTCATAGGAGACGTATTTTTCGTTTGATATTTAAAAAAAATATTGAAAATACAAAAATTAAATTTTTCGACACAAGCTAAGCAAAAATAAATACATAACATTTTTTCACCAAAATTAAAGCAAAAAAATTTTATTAATGGTTTTTTTACATTCTCATCAGAGAAGGTATTAGATATGTGTAAAATTTAAGAACCTCCCCCCCCCATTTTTTATCAAATGTCCACGTGTTGAGACCCCCTGAATACGAAAAATAAGTTTTTTAAGAATTGTCTGTCTGTCGATCTGTCTGTATGTATT
>NC_046661.1:74567501-74577877 GCF_010883055.1 Belonocnema kinseyi | reverse complement strand
AATATATTATTGTATGTACATGCCTTTCTGTCTGTCAGCACGATAACTTTTGAAAAAATCATTCCATTAGATTGGCCTCTTGATTGACACTCTTTTAGTGTCCTAAACTAAAGGTCAATTTCGTTAGCCAGCCATTGTGGATATAAGATTCAAAAAATTGCGCATTTTGAATATTTTTGAGACTACTTTTTTCAACACTCAAAAATTTTCTGTACGGATGTTTATAGTATTCAAAAAGTTGAACAATCTATCTTGATGAGTTTTTATCTAAAACCAAAAATTACAAGAGTAAAAGCACTTACAACATTCCAAAAAACACACGAAAATTAACCTTTGAAGCCAAATAACGGACAATACGAAAAAAGGCAAGACAAGAAAAATTTTTATTTTTAAATGCCTGCAAGATTATCATAACAACTTTTTTAATTTTTTTGAAAAATTCAAAATTCAAATTTTGACACCGAAGGAGCTTTAGCAAAAGAGGATTCACAATCACCAAATTACTGTTGTCGTTGTTTTCACCTTTACTTTTAAAAAATCTATGCACAAAGATCGAGCATGTAGCACGAAGTCAACATATTATCGAGCGCGAAGCGCGAGAACCAGCAGTCGCGCGCCCTAGGCGCGCTCATACTTGCGAACGAATAATACGCTTCACTATCAATTCTGTGCATATTTTATGTATTTACTTTTTAAAAATTACTTCTAGAATATCTATTTTCAAAATTAAATGAAAAAAATAAAAATTAACTGATTTTACATTGTTCATTTATTACTGATAAAAAATGCTATTAAAGGAATCAGTTTTATGGCGTTTTATTATTTTATGTTAAAAATGCTAAAAATTGAAAGAATATTTTGTAAAATGAACTCTTTTCCACACCACCCTGGAGGAAAAGTATTAGGCAGCTTTTTAAAAAAGTGGTTTCCCCAATAAAACAGTTAATTGGTATTTTTTCAATTAATATCGACAACATATATCAACACATTTCAACTTTTCACATTTTTTTGGTAAAATTAACAGGTTTCAAAGTACAGATGCAAACTTCAGAATTGGGCTTTTTCGCCACTTTTTTCCAAAAAATCCGGGTTCTTTGAAGGACCATAACTCGGCACCCGTTGAAAACAGAAGTTTTTTTGCCTTTCAATTTTTCAGAATTTCATCTAGTTTAATTTTGGTGTTGAGAATTTTGCTTCTAAAATTCAATGGGACGGGTCAGTCTACGCAAACACGATTTTTGGAACTTTTTCTATACATATCTCCGGGAAGCACGGGTGCGCATTACCTAATTAATATGGTAAAAAGACTACTGTTTATAATAAAAAGCGTTAGAAATATACAACGTATTTGTAACAATAAATAGTTTTATAGCATAATTAATTGTTATAAGTGTCTTATAATAAAAGAAAGTAAATTATTTTCTAGCTTCAAAAAGAAATTTATATTTTTATAGTTTAGTTTGATGAAGCATGAGCTTCAATTTTCAATAATCTTTATAAATGTTAATAAAACGCAAATTTAATTGAAATTTTAAATTTCCACAGTTTATAATACTCCATTTACAAAAAAAGTGAATTTTCAACAAAGACTTTTTTACCAAAAAAGATAAATTTTTACTCCCAAATGAGAAATTTGCAATAAAACAGTTGAATTCAGCAACAAAAGAAGACATTCACAAAAAACAGATTTTCAACCAAAAAGGTAATTGTCAAATTCTTCTACATAAAAATTAATTTTGAAAAAAAAAGAATAATTTTTCAGCCGTAAATGATAAATTTTGAACCAAATAATTTAATTTTTAATAAAAAAATATAAATGTTCCACCTAGAAGAACAATATTCTACCAAAAAGAAGAATTTTTGAACAAAACATATGAATTTGTAGCCAAATAGTTAAATTTTCAAAAGAAAGTTTCATTTTTAAATAAGCACCCAAATTATTTACAAAAATAGTTAAATTTTCAAACAAAATGTATGAGTTCTCAACATAGGAGTTAAGTTTTTAACCGAATAGTAAATTTGGTACCAAATTACCTAAAATGTAATTGTTACATTTTCCCACATAAAAATTAATTATGAAAAAAAGAATAATTTCTCAGCCATAATTAAAGAATTTTTAATCAAACTATTTAATTTTTAACCAATAAATACGAATGCTTTTCCAAGAAGAAGCATATTCTTCCAAGAAAGAACAATTTTTAAACAAAATATATTGATTTTTAATGAAAAAGTTAAATTTTCAAGAAATATTCATATTTTTACTCATTTTTTGTTTTTCAAGTCGATTTTTAATTACAACTGGCGTCATGGCTCGAGGAATCTTTTTTCTAAAAGTTCCTCTTGTAGTTAACTACGAGCTTCCAAACCGAAAGTTGCACCACTCAAGAATTGGCCATTTGAACGGATTCGGCAGAAAGGGTGTCTCGATAAATCTGCTTACACCTGCCGAGATTAAAATATTGAGGAAAATCGATCAGGACTGCCCAACTCAATTCCACGAGATGCCAACGAATGTATGAATTAAATTATTGTATCTAAATTACTTAAACAGATTTATACTTTCCTAAATTAATTATTTTTACTAGACGGATGAGGCAAGATGATTGGAAGAGTTCAAAGCCCACATGACATCAAAAACTTAAACTCTTGCCATGGGAGTTTATTAATTACTTATTATAATACTTTATATTATATGTAATACTTACTATAATATTATGTAATATAATACTATAATACTATATAATATTTTATTTTATTACGCTACAAAAAAAAAACACCCGTTCAGGAAATAATTTATTTTGATTCATGATGGCCGTTGAAGCGGGAAACCGGAAAATGACAGTTAATTTTATTTAAGATTAAAGTGAAATCTATTTTTCTATGAATAATTTTATGTAATGAACAGGGTGGTCAAGTGACCGGGAAACCGGGAAATGACAGTGAATTTTTTTTACCGAGAATTTTACAAATTTATAGAAGAAAAATCTGTCCACGTTCGATTTCAACAGTTTTTAAATAATTAGTGGAATTGTTATGTTTTTCAATCATGCAATTATTTAGCTTACTATGCGTAATTCAAAATTGTTTTACTTTAAAAATTTTCCATTTAAAATTTTTATTTCTGAGCTTGAATTTTTAATTTAAAGAATTTTTTAATTCTTTCTTAAAAACTTCAAGAAATAAAAAATAAAAGCCTTTGATGTTGAAAATTTTGGCTGAAAACATTTTTATTTAATAAATAATATTTTTTAATTTATCTGTATTTTAAGTGATAAAAAGTGAACAAAAACGATTTGATAAAACGATTTTAAACAAGTTCGAAATTTAAGAATTTAAAAATTTTAACGTTAAAACGTTACAATTTTAATTGTTTTCTTTGAAAAATGCTTAATTTGTAAGTGAAATTTTAAATTTTTGATGTATTTTTAATTTTCGTAGGAATCCTAAGAAAATGTTTTTATTCATTTGAAGCCTTTCACAATTCTTGAAAAGAATCTAATTTTTTTGTTTAAAATCTGCGAAAATCTACATTGTGTTCTATATTAGGCTGTCATTTCAAGTTGTACATTAAGTTTAAATCTTTTCAAAACTTTTAAATATCTCTTAAAATTACTCCAATTTCGCCTACAAATAATAAATGTTCAATTATTATTTATACATCCAAATTGTAAAGAAATTGTTTAAAATTTGCAGGATTTTCTGAAAATTGTAGAAAAAATTCAATTCATTTTGACAGATATTTAGAAGTTCTGAAAATAGATCCAAAATAATTTTAAATTAAAAACAAATTAAAAACAACTTGTAGATTTCTCAAGATTTTGAAATAAAATTTTGAAGCTTTCCAAAGACGTTTAAACTATTTGAAAAGAAAATACTTGAATTTCTAATTTAAGAAGTGTTCAGTTAAAATTTTTTCAATTTTTTCAATTTTTCCAAATTTGATGTTTCTAGCTAAAAATTCCTTAAAATTATATAATTTTTAAAATTTTAAGGTTCATTGATTGATTTTTTAATTTAGAGCATTGAAAATGATAACGTGGATTTATATTTTTTTATATTCAAAAATGTTAGTACCTTCAATTTTATACGCGTAAATTATTCATTTGCAGCTCAGTTTTTATTACTCCAAGTGGACATTTTTTTAGCTTTTTTAAAATTTTTTAAATTAAAATTTTTTTTTAAAATTTCATTGACCGTGAAAAATATTTGCGAACCAGGAAAAAGACCGGGAAATGACCGGGAAATTATTTCGTCGATTAAAACGGCTACTCTGAATGAAATTTCATAATTCAGTTTTTATATAACCAATATGACAAACTTATTTCTGATAAATATCTAGTTGGAATTTCAATTAAATTATCTATAAATTAAAAAATTATGTAACACCCCGTTGGCAACCTTACTTTTTTGATAAATACCAGGATGAAATTTAAAAAAAATAACATTTTAACCAACTTAGTTTTGTTTTGCATCAGGTGATAGAATAAAATATTGAGTAAAAAAGTGAAGATTTAAAAAAATTCATGATAAAATTTTGTAATTAAAAATAAATTATAAAGGTACCCAGTGGTACATAATGAAATTATGCACATATTTTTTATATGAAATCTTTCCGCACAAGTTGAGGATGATAAATGTTCACCTAAAGTGAGCGCACTGGGTGTGCACGACATGCAGCACAGTATGTGGCCATAATGTGTTCTCACATTGCAGGTTTTGTGTGAAAGCAAAAATTTAAAAAATATATTAAAATAAAACATTTTTGGATTTTGAATTAGATTTTCACTATATTGTAATGATTTGTAATAATTTCTAAAGTCAAACATTAATAATCCTCATCAATAATTGGTATAGAATTTGAAAAAATGTATGATAAACTTTGGAAAGATTTTTTTTCAACAAAGAAGAATTGGATGTTAGAAACGCTTTTATTATGAAGATAAAATATCTCAATTTTTCGATTATAATTATGGAAATTAATTTTGATAGAATAATGTCATGAAACCTATCATATGTTAATTTTGAAAAAATAGTTTGTAAATAAGGGGAAAATCAAATATTACGCAAGCATAATGTTCCACATTCTTAACCAACGTCCCCACCATTGTAAGAATATTCTTGTATCAGGAATATTCAACAATAAGTAGCTACGTAAACCACCCTTCCCGTCTCAGAATGTTTAGGTAATACTTACATTTTTCATTATTAAATCATTGATCGAAAACAAATTTTTTTTACTAAACTTTGAACAGCTATCTCTAGACTTTGAACAAATTAGAAGATATATGAAATATTTAACTGGCAGTAACAAAATGGAACGAAACTTACGTTTTGGTCCCTGTTAAAAGTGATTGAAATATTAATTAGAACATATAGCACCTGCTAAAAATATGAGCACAATACCTTTCAAAAGGGTTAAGTTCATGTGTGAAATGTTTCTTAAAATATGTTGCTTAATATTTTAATATTCATTAATTTTTTTTGTCAATATTGATCCTGAAGCTTAGTTGATTGAATAATTGAGGGGCCGGATCGAATAAGGGCACATATGTACGTCCCCATCTTCGATCGGGCTCATCAATTATTAAAAAAAATTTTAATTATTATAATTGTGTGAGGAGGGTTTGCCGACATGCGCGTGCCGACATGACATGCGCAGCATATGCGACGCATATGAAGTTACATTGTGAGGACAGATAGCTGACATGCGCGTGCAGACACGATGGGCGCCGCATATGCGACGCATATGAGTTCACGTAAGTCAGAATTTTTTCCATCACGACGTGTGGATCATTCTGCACATCGTGCACGCACCATGCGAGCTTAGTACCGACATATTCTTATCTGCGCAATGTCTTGAAAGAAATTTGTTCATTCACATGTTTATGTTAAGAATGTTTTAAAGATATTCGTAATATTAGAAGTGTATAGATATTTTGATTGTTGCTTTTCCTATTTAGAAAAAGTAATAATCTAAACAAATGTATTTAGAATGAACCAAAAATAGTAAATTGGTTTTACGACCGGGAATTTTAATAATTTTTAATACACAATGGATTATAACAAATAACTTATTTTACAAATTTTTTGGTTCAAAAATGTATTTTTTGTTTGAAGTTTGAGTATTTTGTTTAAACTTGAATAATATTGTTCAAAATACATAATTTTGTCTTAAGTAGTCCAATGTTTTGTTGTAAATTCGTCGTTTTAGGTTGAAAATTCAACTAGATTGGTACAAAATTCAATTATTTGGTTGAAAGTTATCTTTATTCTTGAAATATAATGGTTTTGTCGAAAATTCTTTTTGGCTCAAAAATTCAACAAATAGATGGTTGAAATTTTTTGTTGTTGAAAATTAAACCTTTTTTTCAGAAAATGCAACAGCTTCTCAGAAAATTCATCTTTTTAGTTTGAAAAATGAACAATTTGATTAAATTTTATTTCTTATCTAAAAAATCTTTTTTGGATAAAAATTGATCTCTTGGTTAAAACATTCAACTTTTTTGTTGAAAATTTACATTTTCTGGTAGAAATATTGAAGTTTTTGTAGAAAACTTTACTTTTTTGCTAGGAAATTAAACAAGTTGCTTACAATGTGTTTTCCATCTTGACTTGAAAATGTACCTTGATTAAAGATTCATCCATTTGGTTAAAAATTTATCTTTTTCAGTTGAAATTTCAATTGTTTGTTTGAAAATCCGTTTTTCTTCGTATAAAATCAATTTTTCAGTTTGAAAATACTCTTTTGTTAAATTCATCTCTTAAAGTAGAAATGTTGTACTTTTTGGTTAAAATATCAGCTATTAAATTTTTCATTGAGAAATCATCTCTGCACGTTGAAAATTCAACCATTTTTGTGGGTAAAATGCTCAAAACGATTATGTTAAAAATTTAATTATTTTGTTGTAAATTTAACTTTTCTATTTTTAGTTAAACATGGGTGTTTTCAAGTTGAAAATTCGACTATTGGTTTGGAAATTCATATAATTTTTTTTTAAATTTCACTTTGGTTTTAAATTAATCCTTTTAGGTAAGAAATTAAAAACAATTTTGTTGAAAATTTTATTATTTTATTAAAAAGTTATCGTCCATTTGGAAAGAAAATTAATCTTTCATGCTCTAAATTCAAGTGTTTTATGATATATTCACCTGTTTGGTTAAAAATTAATGGCTTATTGTTTAATATTCGACTATTTAGTTGAAAGTGCAATTGTTTGAAATGTAATAATTTTTGTTTAGAAATTGGACTATTTGCTTGAAACTTCAACTATTTTGTTAAAAATTTGAGTATTTTGTTGAAAAATTAACCAATTTATTAAAAACTAATATTTTTAGTCGAAAATTCAACTGTTTTTGTGAAAATTCATTCTTTCAGATTGGAACTTATCTTCTTTGGTAGAAATGAAGGAATAAAATTCAAGTTTGAGACTGATATTTTATCGTTTTATTCCAATCATAAAAAATTATATGTTAAAAACGTTTCAAGTATAAAATGCTGGTAATTGATAATTTTTAGTATTTTTTAATGAAAACGAAAAATTGATCATAGAATTCACGTAAAATTCATGTAACAAAATAGAAGATTAATAGCATGTTTAATCTGTTTAATAGAGGATATGGAGATTACTGATGGTTCCAAAATGGTAATGCGAAGTAACGCACGTTACCAGTCTTAAAATATTGGAATGTGTTTAGCATTAGATTAAATGTTCCGTAGGGTGATCCAAAATTTTTTTCAATTTTTATTAATACTGGCCAGAAATTTATTCAAATTCACACAAAAAAAACGTCTTTCCCATAAGCAAAAATACTTTCTAAAAATACTTTCTATGCCTTATCTAAGATAAGATTGCTATGAGAATTGTTAAATTGTTTAAGCAATTTTTTGTTAACTTTTATTAATTATTACTTCACTAAGTGAAAAACGGAGAGACAGTTGAAAAATATCGAAAAACAGCAACTATAAGGCATTAATATAGATAAAAATAGCCATCAACAATAATAATATTTTAAAACAATTATTTTTGTCAAATCTGATTATTTATGAAGCCACTTCTAATGAAAAATAGAAAAATAGTTGAAATTTTCAGGAAAAAACCGCAACATTCTACCATTAATGAAAGAGAATATTATTTAAAATAATAAGAAATTGTTCAAACAATCACTCATGTTAACATTGATGAACTATAACCTCCCTCTAATGGAAAATTGAACAACAAATGAAATGTTTTTTGAAAAAAACGGAGACTTTTTAACACTATTCTTCCAGAAAATGGTTAACTAAAATAATATATTGTTTAAACAATTTATGTAGACATCCAATTATCAGTATGAAATTTTATTTTATGTGACAGAAACAATTTTTCTTATAAAAAAGCGCAAAAAATTATATTTAGCGTCGAAATCTCGCAAAACCCTTATTTTCATTTATGGGTGTTTTTATCCTATAAAACAGACTTATGGGAGTGATATTTTATTTATATTCTTAGGCTAATTGTGAAGAGAAATATTGAATTCCAACTTGATTCAGCTAATATTGAGGATTATGAATAAAATTCACCAAAACGTCTTTTTATACTACATTATTCATACAAACTCAACACAACAAAATTTCTAATGCATATTTGGACCACCGCACTGTTCTACATAGCCGGATTGATACTTTTAGATAAAAGTCATCGCATGAGCAAGAACATTTTCGAAAAATTGGTACTATTGAAAAAATATGCAGTTTTATGTAAAGTCTTAAGTATGGTAGACTGCGGAATAGATTTATAAACTTAATAATAGTTTAAAAAAGAAAGCTTAAAGACAAATTCAGTATTTTTTCATTACTTCACCTAAATGTAAATATAGTATAGAGTTCTATTGAAATTTTCAATAACATGTAACAATTTCTTAAAATTCTTTTTGGATATTCAAATAATCTATTAAACATTTGATCAAAAAAGTAACGTCAAGGTAACGCGTTACTTTTTGCACTCACGGTAACGATAACGCGTTACTTTAAAAAAAGTAACGGTAACGCGTTAAAAATTCTTAAGCAGTAACGGTCCCTTGCGGATTAAGTGAACATAAAGGATACTCTACAGAGTATCCTCAGAAGAGAGTATACCTTCCGTATCATGCAAGTAACAAAACAGCAAGATCAACTTTTCAATTGGTGACATTCGAATTTTACGTTAAAATTCCCATTAGATCGTCAGGGTGTAATCGCAATAGTTTTTTTTATAAGGGCAAAAAGTTAAAAAAAAATATAAGACGTATAACGCTGTTGACTGCTACACTTCAAACTCATCATCTGTAAGTAGAGGTCAACATGTATTGTAGGTCTTATATATTTTTGGTAACTTTTTACCGTTGCGAGAAAAACTATTGCGATTACTTCGTGACCTTCAAATGGAAATTTTAAAGTAGAATCAGAATTTCAGCAATTAAAAAGTTGACCTTGCTGTTTTTTTGAGTTTTTGTTGCATGATATTGAAGGGATACTATGTGGATACTATAAGAATACTCTGTAGAGTATCCTTTCCGTTCACTCGGTCCGCTAGGGGAAACGTTAACGCGTTACTTTCGAATAGTAACGTGCCAAACACTGCTAACACATTAGCACATAAAGTTTACAGAAAACCCACCCATGCAAACAGATACCTGCATGCTTCCTCCCACCCCACCACCACCCATATCAAAAACAATCAGTCTTTAACACCCTTGTATACAGAGCTGTCTCCATAACAGATCAAGATAACTTACAAAAGGAATTAAAAAACGTTAAACACATCCTAACAGAACAATTACATAAACAAATAAATTGATAAAGCAATAAGAAAATATACTCAACAAAACAAGTCAACACAACGTACGAAACAAGCACATCCAAACTATATTCAAACCACCTGCAAAGTAGGACAACTTCTGGACAACCCTAAAGATAAAAAGCCACCTCTCAGTGATCCAGAAGTATATAAAATCCCTTGTTCATGAGAGTAAAGTCATTGCAATATTTTCCCAAGAAAACATAGAGAAGCATTCGATATCTTAAAACATCCTAATAAAATCAATAAGGACAATGATTACACAGGCCCACAAAAAAAACAAAAGTGTCTGTGTAATTGACCAGACCTATATATTCTTATATATTTTTCGACGCTGAATCCGAATTTGCAATAAAAAAGTAGGGTCCAGCTACTTTTTTATGGGGTTTTGCTCGAAAAACCTAATTTTTTACGGTTTTTTCATGTTTTTTTTTTAAATAAAAAAAAAATAAAGAAAATTTTTATTTTTTTGGCTTCAGAATCGAATTCTACGGGAAAAAATACATCGAAAACCATGTTTTGATTTTTTTTTACAAAAATTTCAACCCACCATACGGCGAT
>NC_046661.1:74557955-74567401 GCF_010883055.1 Belonocnema kinseyi | reverse complement strand
TTTATTGCAAATTCGGATTCAGCGTCGAAAAATACATAAGAATATATAGGTCTGGTCAATTGCACAGACACTTTTGTTTTTTTTGTGGGCCTGTGTTATAATACCAATCCGAGTTAACATTTCGCCCTCCCGGATTTAAGAAAAAAGACTTGTTTGGCCAATCAGATGCGACCAGTCTCCATATCGGTGCGCCCTGGCCAATCACAGGCATCGTAGAGATTATACATAAGAACAACATAACCTGATACATCAGTATTAGTGATGCGATATCGAAAATAAATTATCGATATTTTAAATATCGATATATCGGAAACAGAATATCGAAAAAATCGATATATCGGATAAAAAATATCGATATTATCGATATTTTCGACATTTTTTATTTTAAACGAATAAATAATGATAATGAGTATACAACCATTATTATTAAAACAAATGTATTAAAGCAGCCAAATAGTTTAATATAATAATTTTTGTATGATCATTCTTCTCCTCAAACCTGCAACAGAAAGTAAGTTTGTACAAAAACAAACATATCATTTTCTATAACCTTGTACCAAAATATTTTGTTTAAACAATAAAGGACTTACATTTAATATGCATTGCTAAGTGCTACATTATTATTTGTTATCTTCTGCAACACAACCTTCGGAATTTGTTGCTTTGGTTTTAAATTCCATATCTTTTGTTGATTTCTGCGAGTGTGTATTAGCCTAATTAAACAAAATAAATTGGTCTTAATAGTTGTAAGATAATAAATCTAAACAAGTAGAACTCTTGTTTTTTAATAATTATAGTAACTATATTTCAAATAAGTCTCCTGAATGAGACAGCAGTAACTGCGTGGAAGTAATTACTTTAGAATGTAATTACTGTGTTCTTATGAAAAAAGAATATTGTATGTAAGGGGATGTCCATAAACTAAGTTAACAAGTTTAGACAACCCCCCCCCCCCCCCAAGTAACGTAGCCCAATAACTGTATAAACACACAAGACAGAGAGATATGTATCACGAAAATAGGATAGTAATGGACAACATTCTTTCAAGTAAAATTAATGTAAATACCATTTTGAGTACAATACGAAACACTTTAAATTCATAAGATTTTAAGTCGAAATTTATATTGCATTTGTAAGCGTTTGAAGTTAATTGAGCCCGTGCTCACTGAGACTTCCATTACAGTGAAACTTTTTTATAGCGCCGATTTTGGGGCGGACGCTTATTGTGAACTAACTCATTGTAGCCCGCTCTGGTTTTGTTTGTTCACGCCTGGCTGCTCGCCTAAGTGACAACCGCAGACCCCGCGGCCTCCGCGCAGTTTCTGTTATGCCTACCTACAGCGCAGCGTAAATTCTCGGAAGCGCTATAGAAGGGAGGGTTATTGAAGTGTTTCACTGTACTTACAAATATTCGCATAATACAGATTAGGTAATATACAAAGATAAATAATTAATGAAAAATATAATTTTATATATTTAACTAAAAAGCGCATTCTGTCAAGTGAAAAAATAGTGGTGAGATATCGATATCGAAATTATGACAAAATATCGATATTCTCTTTCGATATATCGATATCGATATTCCATCACTAATCAGTATCAGGTTAGCCCTGTAGAAGTGAGCTAGAATGTTCACGAAATGTCGGCAAAAATTCGTAGTTTTGTACGCGATTGGAACCCGAAATATCTCTTTTTAACACGAAGAAACATTCATTGGCATATTGTTATGCCATTAATAGTTTGAATTAATTGAAGCAAAGTCTTTATAAAGTTGATGAGTGGAAGCTATTTATTGACTCGTCTAATATAAGTCCGAAAGTAGAATTGTTTCACAGTACTAATTTATTGGCTTACATGACAACAGCACATTCAACTGAACAGTATAAGCAATACAGTAATATTGAACTAGTTTTATAAAAAATAAAATATCCAAAACATGATTGGAAAGTTTGTGGGGATGTCAAAATTTTGAACAATATACATTATACAACCCTTTTTACATTCTCATCCTAATGAGAAGGTATTGGTTTTATGTTACACTATTAAGCCATTTCCCTTTCGGGGTAGGCGTGACTCAGTCGGTAGGACAAAGGAGTAGTGTGTGGAAGGGATAGAGTATTTTCAGACTGATCCAGAATTCTCGTGTTATTTAAGTAAATAACGCGTTCGTTCCGCAACTCTGCTCTGACCCAGGTTGCTGATCAATCTCTCTAGCAAATCACCCCAAGCGAAGAACCTCACGAAGTCCTTATGTAAGGTTCCCCACTTGGGTCCATTAGTGGCCAAGGTCTTTTGTTTCAGGCGTCATTCACTCTACTGACACTCTTTTTATTAACTATTTGCCGCCATACTTTCCTGTCCTGGCATACTTCTCTAGCTTCTTTTATTTCCATGCATTTTTTAATGCAGGCTCTCGTGTTTCTGTGACTTCTTATGTCTCTTCTAACTAGGGTCTCATTCACACATTCTAACCATTCTTTCCGCGGTCTACCCCTGGGCACGCTGCCATTTACTTTACCTTGATACACTTGTTTCGTTAGTCGTTAATTTGGCATTTTCTCAACATGTCCGAAACATCTTAACCGATTTCTTTCCCATGTGTCTACTAGCGTCTCTTCTGCACCACATTCTTTTAGAATTATCTCGTTACTCACTTTGTCCATCAGGGTTTATCTTTTTCTTGATAAGTCCATGTCTCGCAACCGTATAGTACAGTCGGTACAAATATAGAATTATGTATTGCCATTTTAGCTTTATTTGATATATTTTTACTTCTGATTAGGGGACCTGCTCTACCAATAACTTTCTTACCTTCGTTTATGCGTCTAGCTAATTCCTCATCTATCTTCCCGTCCCTAGTAAATAAGCTACCAAGGTATAAAAAACTTATCAACTGGTTCAATTCTCTCATCATTTGATAAAATATTGCATAGTGTTTTCTCACTCTTTCCTTCGAACACCATAGTTTTTGTTTTACTTGCGTTAATTTTGAGGCCCATGCTCTTCATGCTTGCATCTAGTTTATTCAATATTCTTTGTAAGTCTTCGATAGACTCTACCATAACAACCTTATCATCTGCGAACGCTAACCCATGTACCTTTACTGTTTCGAGATCCACACCCTCTTCGTCAAAGAGAGCCATTCTTAAACACTTGTCCATAAATAATATAAATAACTATGAAGACATAACGCATCCTTGTCTAACTCCTTGAATAATATCAAAACAGTCACTCTGTTTCCCATTTACTCTTACACTCGCTTTGCTACCTGTATATATTGTTTTTATAGCTTGTAGGATCCATCCATCCACTCCATACTCTTTCAGGACTTCCCAAAGTTTACTTCTATAAACCATGTCAAAAGCTTTTTCTAGGTCAAAAAATGCACAGAAAACTTTTTTTCCTTTCCTCAAACTTTTTTCTGTTATTTCCCTTAAGCTAAATATTTGATCCGCTTTTTCTCCTAAACTCATTTTCGGTCGTAAGGTTGGTTCCTTCGTTCTACGTCATATATAGATAACGTAAGAAATATATATTCAAATTAGATAACTAATGCATATTTTTTAGGTTGTGTACATTCTCTTGTATCCTATACAGAAGTGCACTATTAGAAATTCCTGTATTAAGTTTAATACACATGCATTGGAAGTTTTTTTCAGATACCTATATTAAATTTAAGTACCACCAAATTTTAAAGCTCAAACATACGTCTGAAATTTAATATATGTGTGTATTAACTTTCAAGTTTGGTAGGATCTTAAATTTAATATACATACTATATAATATAACTATATAACTATATAATATAAATCCAAAGATCTTAAGACCTTAGGGTTTCCTAACGCTCATGACAGAACAGTGGCTGAGAATGGAGCCTGTATTAGTTCTTGGACAAGAGAAGGACGAAATGGTTGAGCTTGGTTTTGGTGTCTCGACAAAAAGAGACAGATTGGGGACCAATGGCAAAAATACTTTTCAAGGAGAAGATTTAGAAGATGCTTTGTGGCCTTCTAAGTTCTCGAGAGGACAACTCTACTACACTCTTTGCTGATGTAAAGAATACGGTTAAGTGAAGCCACAAAACTAAATCTGTGAGGCATAATCGCAGAGGTAGAGCTCCAACCACATCTAGATTTTTTTCGTCTACCGCTGCTATGGGCAGTTTCTTCAGCAAACCCAAGAAGAACTTACTTTTTACTTGAGCCAATGCTGCAAGAAAACAGGCCTAGTAATCAGGGTTGGATATCATCATGGATTGTGAGGGGAAGGAGGCTGATCTTTACTGGTTACTCAGGTAAAGTGTACAGCTTTGTTTAAGCCTGAGGTTAAAATTTGATTGCATGTTATTTTTTGAAATATATACAGGCTTTTCTAATCTCAATAATATTAAAAGTCCTGTCAAAAAAACTGATATTGACTGTGTTTACGAAACCTTGCTGACTCCCCTCCATAAATTCTCCTCTAAATTCTCTCCTGACTTCTAGGGCTGTATAATGGAGGATCTTTGTTAAATGTTACTTAGTTTGGTTAACTTCTATTACAGGTTTCGTATCAATTATCCCTTCTGTTATTCATGTAGATGTTTGAGAACCTTTAGATCTACTCTTGGCTAGGTTTTTTGATGGTCAGCCCGATTCACTCTTCTCGCTGAAAGGGATTATAACATTCATATTGGGGACCTGAATTGCTTGAAAGTAGAAGCCCTATCCTTAAACGTACTGTTCTTACCAGATAGGAATGTAATGATTTGTTAGTTATTAAATGGTACACAAACTAAAGACTCCCCTGAAATCTTAAGTGAATTCTTTGATTAACTCTTAGAAATTTTGGAAATCTTTCGCCAAGCGTATGGAGCATTGACACCACAGAGCATTCGCACATTCACACGTTCGTGAAGCACAATCTACCTCGGTGAGTCGAATTAACGGCCGACTCCATCTGAACGCCACCGAGCTTAGCCGAGTCTGATTCCTCCTCGAGAGTCCCGATCACGACAAGTTTTGTAAATCTGGACAGTCCCAGCAATGTCAAAGAAATCTTAGCACTCTCTATGTGAATTCGATTGAGACTGCCACATTCATATTTTTAAGATTTCCAGATTTCTCAGTGAGTAACCCCTCGGTTGTTTAGTACTCGTCGGACTTTAGCACCTCTTTAATGTAAACTGATGTGTAGTAAATTGGGGTGTCTTGTGCTGAACTCATGAGAGCTACCTCACCTTCCGTAGGATTATATGGAGATATTGAAGCGCTGAACTATAGATTGACAGATAGAATTATCGAATGATAGCAAGTATAAAAATGTAAAGGACGACTATTTCAATCTAATTTCGCAAAAAAAAGTTGAACAAAGAGAATGTATTAATAAGACCCACACAACTTGCCGAAATTTCGAAAGCGGTTAACCATTTTAGAAATGGAAACGTTAGATTGGAATTTGTATATTTAAGCCAGTAGCAAGACTATGCCAACTCGTATAGCACTCGCAATCCTCCCATTATATTTTAAGGAATAGCCATCGCATTCTTTCCTGGTCCAGGAGATTACTCAAACTGATTTATAAGATAACATTTTGGATTGTAGAAATTATAAAAGTCCGAAGCGGCAGTATAAGCAACAAATTTTATAGGTTCCGATCGGTCTTCTAGTTGTTTTTGGTATAATTAAAAACTCTTTAATTTAAAAAAATGTATCAATGAATAAAATTTTATAAATGTAAATAATTTTCCAGATAAGAACTAAACATTGGAATTTCAAATGTTCCAAAATTGAACATTTTCTAATAAAGAGCACCAAAATTACATTTTTAGTCTTGAAAAAAGTTGGAATTTTTCCCCTAGCTATTGAGTTGCTGAATCGATATAGAAAAAGCTTAATTAAAAAAATATTATTAGGTTTCGCGAAAATGGAGAAGGAATTTTTTTCTTAAGGGGCATGCTTTCGAAACTTTAGAAGCGGATAAAAAATCCAATTTTACATTGAAAGAAAAGGAAGCATTTTATTTTCGCTGAAAAATTTGTCAGCCATCATTAACTGTTCAGCATTAACTCAGTACCTAAGGAATATTCCGCTATTTCATTAATATGCTATCTTTATCGTGATCCTAAAAAGTGTAGGTTCCGAGATTGTGTTCCTTAAATACTGATATCTGTATTTTGTAATGAAATTCTCATCCTAATGAAGAGGTATTGGTTTTAGGTAAAATTTCACTTTGTCGGTTTTCATCAAATCTCCACGTTTTAAGACCCACTGAGACAGACAAAATTATTTTTACTAAGGTCTTTGCCTGTCTCCCTGTCCGCCTGTGTGTAAGTAGCCTGTATTCTGTAGGCACGATAACTTTCGAAAAATTGATCAGATTGAATTCTGCTTTGGCACACTTTATTAGGGTCTAAAATGAATGAAAAGTTGGTAGATCAGTTATTTTTGATCAAAATTCGAAAAGTGAGAGCATTTTAAAGAATTTGAAATCACATTTTTCGAAGATTCTGAAATTTTATCTACGGTTATTCACACTACTCAGAAACTCAAACAATTTATCCTTATGATTTTTTTTATAAAAAAAAATTAACAGAGTTAGAGCATTTTAAAAATCTAAAAAAAAAACTAAAATGAACATTTTAAGCCAAACAAAGCATGGTATTAAAAAAAATTTAAGAGAAGAAAACCTTTAATTTTCAAAAGTCCTACAAGATTATCATAACAACTTTCACAAATTGGTAAGAAATGAAAATTCAAAATTTGATCTTGCTAAAAATGTTTCAAGCCACATTTTTGCAAGTCTTAAAAATCCAATGTACGGTTATTTATAGTACTCAGAAACGAAAACAACTTAAACCTTATGACCTTTTTCTATACAAAAAAATTATCACAGTTAGAGCATTTTCAAAATTAAAAAAAACCAACTAAAATGAACATTTTAAGCCAAACAAGGCATGATATGAAAAAAGCCAAGAGAAGAAAAACGTTGATTTTTGAAAGGCTTACAAGATTATCATAACAACTTTATTAATTGGGTCGAAAAATTGAAAATTCCAAATTTGATCGTACCAAAAATAATGAAAAATCCAATTCGATAGGACGCGTAGATTTTCTTTCAATCGTAAAAATTAAGATTAAAAATAAAAAATTAAATTTTTGGAACAAGGACAGAAAAGACGAAAGAGAACAAAGGATCCTATAAAGGACCCTATACAGGTCCCTTTATTAGACCATATGCAGATGCACAATAGTTTTTCTTTAATCGTAAAAAACAATATTAAAAATAAAACAAAAATTATAAAAAAAGGAAATAAGAATTAGTATGATTCAATTCTTATGCATATTATGAATTGTAATGATATAAATTAATTGAAAAGATACATGTTTCAGCGCAGCTTAGAATACAATTTGAAGCAAAATAAAGAACATTAATCAAGATAATCATGATAAACACAATTTGTCATTTATTTTGCAATATTTGAATAAGCAATCATAGGCAGAGTTACAAAAAAAATGTATTATATTCGATGTAAAAGCGTTGTGTATAATGTATGTTAGAAAAGTTGACATTTTAGACAGAATCGACTGCGAAGCAGTAGATACGTGATGGGAATGTGTTCGTGAAAGCCGAAAGAGCTTTAACAAAAGAGAGTTCACAATCACAAAATTACAGTTGTCGGCCCGTTTACCTTTGATTTTAAAAGGACTGTGCACGAATGCAGCAGAAATGCAAAAACTGAGCGCGGAGTGCAATAGCCATCAGTCGCGTGCCGTGGGTGCACTCAAACATTTGAGCTAAGCTCTTTTAACAAAAGAGAATTCACAATCACAAAATGACACTGGTGGAAGTTTTGAGTCTTAATTTTAAAAGGTTTGCGCAAGAATGTGTGAAAATATAAAGACCGAGCGCGAAACGCGAGATAAATACATCATCGAGCGCGAAGTGCGAGAACCAACATTCACGCGCCCTAGGCGCGCTCAAACTTGCGAGCGAAGTGAACGGCGCGCATAGCGTGCGATGAGAATATGCCGACGTAGCGGGGAAATTTTTTTTTTTTTTTTTTTTTTTTTGATTAAAATTGTGCGTTAAGTACAAAAAATTAAAAAAGAACTAAAGAGATGTAAAAAGGCTAACTTTGCATTAGCAGATAATAGAATGTATAACAATTTAAAGTACGACTATGGCCATCTAATCCAGCGAAAAAGAAGTGGAACACATGGAATGAATTATTAAAACCTTAGCAATTTGCCAGAAATCAGCTAAATGTTCACATTATTTTGATGCATCACAACAAGCAAATTAATTATTATTATATTGAAATTTTAGCAATAGTTTGGTCCACTTCTATATAAAAATTATTATAGATAAATCAAAATATTTTCATGGGGGAATTAAATGCAATGTTTTTGCTTACGAGAAATACTCGCCGAGGCATTACCGAAAGACTGAAGCCTTGATAGCCATAACATATTGACTTCAGTACTATTTTTAATAACGAGTTTCTTGTGAAATTTTAAGCGGCCTATGAAACAAAAAGAATTTTTATAATTTAGTCCTACAATTGTTTATGATTGAATTGATGGTGTGGAGGATTTTGGTTTACACGCTCTACTCTAAAATAAAGAAAAATGGGGCGCATGCGGCCTACTGGGATTTCCCTGATTTCACCTGTAGTCAATGAGCTAATCCTGCCGCTTTCCATATTTATTTTTACACGTGTTCTACCATTGATGCGTGTAGAATATTGATATATTCCAGCAAGAACCTCACTACTCTCCAAAATTGCAAAGACATCACCATTGGATGTTGCCAATACAATTTGTTTTTCGGTTGGTACGGGCACATAGACATTTAGTTTCTCCAGTAATAGAACTGGCTTTTCCGGAGGAAACGTGTATCTTCGTAGTTCGAATAGCCGGTGCGGATTCTTTTTGGGAGTAAGCCGAATAAATTGAAGTTGATCAAGTTCAAATTCAAGCCCGTCATGAGAAGCAATACTGATAGGTGGAGCCATGCACCTGACAGAAGAAGACCTGTAAGGAGGAGACCTGGACCTTTCGCGAAGAGCAGTCTCGGCATGAGATGAGGACCTGGCCGGAGAATAAGGTCTAGTTGGAGCACGAGGAATGTCGGAAGAATATTGTCTGTCCGAAGAATAAGCAGGTTCGTGACGAGGAACGCCAGGAATAGAGTCGCCATTAGGCAAACACTCGAACTGTGAACCTAACTCTGCAAGAAGAAAGAGTGGATTTTTGTTAAGATTTAAAATTGAAAACTCTTTAGTTTTATAAATGTATTAAAGCAATTCCTTGTCAAATAAACTAAAGAATTTTAGTTATTGTTAGTAATTTCGATGAACATTCTACAAGGGTGGATCAAATATAAACCGGAATTTTACAAATACTTTTCTTAGCCAATCGCAAGCACTCTCACAGTGTAGGTTCTTGTAATGTAGTGTATTAGGA
>NC_046661.1:74548664-74557855 GCF_010883055.1 Belonocnema kinseyi | reverse complement strand
AGACTATGTAGAAAAATAATCAATAGTATTTTTGTATTGTTTTATAAATAAATAAATATTAAAAAAGAATTCCGGTTAATATTTGATTCACCCTCGTAGTATCCGTTCTCTTAGTGTTCGAAGAAAAACCCTGCAATAATTTTTTAGAAAATTTAAAAACATTAAAAGATATCCAAAATTAACAATTCTGCTTCTTGTTTGAACTTTCATCTCTGTAAATCTCTGTAAATTTCAAAAATAGATGCCCTTATTTTTTCAAAAAAAAAAATAATAAATAAATAAAAAACTTACGCTGAAACGATCCTCACGATTTGAATAACAATTTAACAATAGACGAACAATAGACGAATATTATACTCGTATGCATGCACTCTCGTCCACTGGACATATTAAGTCACGATATGCGTTCTTAATTATTTCTTGAAACCTGAGAGAGATCCCATTTTAATATTTACAGGCTTTTGTGTAAGCTATTTATAAAAAAACAAAGAAAATCAAAAATGGATTTTTTTCAGACATTTGGTTTAAAAATTTGTTTTGGAAGCGTCTTGTATGAAGAATAATTTAAAAAAATACCCTACTAGCATTAAAATCCCTAAAGTTATGATAGTTCAAAAAAAGGGGTTTACGATTTCTTTCCGAATAACTGTGAAACGTCAAAAATAAATTAAATTTTGCATTAATTGTACATATTTTTTAAATTATTTGAATAAATATAATAAATAATGCCGTATAATTTGCTAATAAGTGTATGAAATTAAGAAAAATTAATAAAATTAAATAAATAAGTGTGTAAAGAAAACAGAAAAAAATATAATTGAATATAGATAAATCATACAAAAAATTACAACTAAAATGATTAATTATAAAAAATGAATCTTTAAAAAAGTATTTTTACCTTCAACTATGATTTGTTGTATTTTCAATTAAAAAATGAAAAAAATTAATTTTTATTCAAACCGTTGTGATTCTGAACCAAAACGATGCAAACTCCACCTAAATATATGCATTTTCACAAAAAAAAACGAATTTTCAACAACACAGTTAATTTTTCATCCAAAAAGAATGACTTTATAACTTTTCTTTGTGTGTCCCACTGGTATTTATTTTCAACTGAAGAAACGCTTGTATAAACATTTTTCCAAATAACCTAGAAATAGGAAAACTTCATAACTATTATATTATTTTGTACATATACTCATATTATTTTTGTATTTTAAAAAATTTACAAGCTTTTTATGAAATATAATTGGCCCTAAGTTGGACTCGTAGAAGTATAACTTGGCTCCACCCTGACATGGTGGACAGAAGGAACCGAATGGAGCCTCTACAAAGTAACCGTAAAGACCCCATTCGGTTCCTTTTTTAAAAACTCGAAAAAACAACAAAATCAACTTTTAAATGATTGAAATTCAGATTCTACGTTAAAATTGCCTATAAAAGGTCGCGGAATAAGCGCAATAGTGTTTTTCAACGGTAAAAAGTTTTAAAAAATATAAGACGTATAACGCCTGTTGACTGCTATACTTCAAACGAATCGCCTGTAAGTAGCAGTCAACAGGCGTTATACGTCTTGTATTTTTAAAAAATTTCTACCGTTGAAAAAAAACTATTGCGATTATTCCGTGACCTTCTATAGGGAATTTTAACGTAGAATCCGAATTTCAACAATTTAAAAGTTGATTTTGCTGTTTTTTCAAGCTTTTTAAAAAGGAACCGAATGGGCACTCAATGAAGTCTTTACGGGTACTTTGTAGAGGCTCCATTCGGTTCCTTCGGTCCGCCAGGGGCATTTCTATATTGACAATATAAAACAGATTTACTCCAACAATAACTGCACAAAACAACGTTTGACTGTAAGCACTATGAGAAGTTAAGTATATCTGAACATTTATGTGATTTTAAACAAAAATCTTGGGCAAATCGCTATCAATGTCTCTTGCGTCGCCATTTTCTTTCTTAGATTTCATTCATATCGATTATGCCAGTTATTTGATTGCACTGAACTCGATTTTGAATCAAAGATCATTTGAAACAAAGCAATTAAGTGTCATTATTTTTCGTGGGATCCACAAGAGTCATTGTCATTGGCAAATGTTAAAACTCACTAACAACAATTTTTTAAACATATAATGACATTCAATTCTTTCGTTTCAATCGAGTATTAGTGCAATCGAATGTTTACTGTCGATTACGTCCATCGATCGCACACATTGAAGTGAGTGAGTGAGTAAGCGACAATCTTAGATCAAAATGGCGCTGAAGAATTTAGATGTAATAATGTGCAGCAATATTGTAAGTAATGTACGAAAGTCAAAAAGGCTTTTTGAGTTATGAAATTTCTCCACTCCTAGGTTTTTAGGAATCGTCTTTGCTGGATTCAACAGGAATCAATAGGATCGCTGAAATTTAAAATGCCTTGAAGTTCAAAATAAATGATTAATACGAGAATTTTTTTTATTCGATTCGGAAAGATATCGGAAACATTTGGCGACATTCAGAAAGAAATCTGAAATATTTGGAAAGACTCGGAAAGGTTTTTGGGACAGCCTGATGTTCGGAAAGAAGCGGAAGCAAAGTTCACATAGCTCTTTCCGAAACCTTTCGGACCAACTCAAAAGAGAGTATGGAAAAAATGGCAATGGGATAGAATGCGGAACATCGATAAACTTTTCGTTTGTGGAAAAATTAAAAATGTTTTTAAAATTATAGATTTCTTAAAGTATTATATTTACCAAAAGAATTCAAGATAACCATGAAGGTGAAGACCAAAATATAAGCGTTATTCATTTTTTCCAGTTACGGAAACACTGATTAATGCGCTAATTAAGAATTTGTTTACCACTATATATCTAACGAATATTCGTAATATTCTGAAAAATCGATATTTGTGTTTCATAAATCAGTCCAATTGAAGAACGAAATTTTATTATCTCAATCAAGGTTAGTTTAGGACAAACAAAGCGAATAGTGTTCCGAAGATAAGACAGCCACACACACAAAATTTCTGGTTCTTTTGACGAGACACATGTATTCCTATGTATTTTGATCCTATGAATCCAAATCTGAGGTTAAAATAGCAGCTTTCATGATTGGTTTTCGACATAACCTAAAAAAACCGTATTTGGAGTATAGGATGGAAAAACATGTTTTTTTACGGGATTCAAGCTGCTGATTCCAAAAACAGAGCCAGATTAGTTATATAACTGACGTATAACAGTGGCATATGACTGGCCATGACATAACCTCAAAACAAAATCTTTCAGCAGCAATTTGTAACCCAGCTTTGCATTTTTATGGATTTTGAGATGTAGAACCCAATTTTTAAGTCAAATATGCATAGTAACGAACAAATCTGTTACATTATTCCAAGAATATACTGTATTATAACAATCTGTTCTTAGAGAAGTCTTTCTCATCATATTTATCGTAATTAGGCTGAATACGTTTCTTTTGAAGTATGAGTTTCGAGCCTCTTGTGTAATGATTAAATCATAAATTTTCGGACTGGAGTGTAAATCCATTTGCATCTATTGAGTTCACTTAAATGTTAAGTACTGGAAGTGATGACAACTGCTCTGAAAAGAGATGTGTAGAATGATTCACCCTCTAGCCCAGTCAGTCACGAAGAAAGCGATGGCGCGCTGCCCTGCAGGGGGACGTTAAGGTGATAGAATGAAGCTGTAGTATGTCTGACGATGAGTTGACATTATCCTATCAAAGCCGGTAAGCCCTCATACTTAGCCCTGGGGAGGTATGAGGGTTATCACCCCTAGGATAGTCGACTCACCTGCAATTGGGCCAGGCTCTTTAACGTGCGGGGATGGAAATTACCATGGCTTCCAGAACAAAAAATTTTTTAAAAACTCATAGTTGTGAAAATAATCAGAATTAATTTTGTTACATTTGCAACAAAATATGAAATCCCAAAATATCGGAAGAATATTACCGGGAAAATTCGGGACATGTGCAAAATACCTCAAAATTAAGTTTCCAGAAGTTATGAAAGCTGCACTGTTAAAAATGTTTGGAGTTCTATCTCACATCTACCAGAAATCTATCATACAAGCGTAAGGTAAAATTGCAACCATGGTATTGGAATGACGAAATTGCAATACATGTATTGTAAGTGTTGTAAATCGTGAAGTGATCGTCCAGCATTCCAATACATGTATTAGAGCGCTTGTAAGACGAAAATTGTGCACAAGGAAATTATCAACAGCCAAAATTAGTTAGAATGGCGAATCAACGATCCGGGTGCACCGGGTCGAGTACCAGGTAGTTTAATACGTGTTCTACGAGAACTTTTAAAAAATTAAAATTTTGTGAATAATGAAAACAGTTCCAAATGCTTAGTCGACGATCCGGGTGCACCAGGTAGCGCCCCAGGTATCTTAGCACGTAGTCTACGAGAACTCTTTCAAAATTTACATTCTTCTAACAGTCAAAATTACTCAAAATTGTGAGTCGATGATCCGGGTACATTAGATCGAGCACCAAGCAATACAATACGTATTTTACGAGAACTTTAAAAATATTTAAAGTTTGTTAATAATGAAAACAAATTAAAATGGATAGTTGACGACCCGGGAACACCAGGTCCCGCCCCAGGTCGACTCTAATTTTGAGTCATTTTGGCTGTTGAAATAATCTAAATTTTGAAAAAGTTCTCATCGAATACGTGCTAAACTACCTGAGGAGCAGCCTGGTTCACTCGGGATGCCGACTCACTATTTATAATTATTTTCATTATTCACAAAATTTAATTTTTTCAAAGTTCTAGTAGAATACGTGTTATACCTACCTGGTGCTCGATCTGGCGCAACAGGATCGTCGACTCACAATTTTTAGTAATTTTAGCTGTTGAAACAACCTTAATTTTTAAAAAGTTCTCGTAGAATTGGTACTGAGTTACCTGGGGCGCGACCTGGTGCAACCGGGTCGTCGAATCACCATTTGGAATTGTTTTCATTATTGACGAAATTTAAATTTTTTTAAAGTTCTCGTAGAAAACGTTTTAAACTACCCTGTGTTCGACCTGGAGCACGCGGATCGTCATCACATAATTTTTAGTAACGTTGGCTGTTGAAACAATCTAAATTTTGAAAAAATTTCGTAGAATACGTGCTAAGATACCTGGGGCGCAAGCTGGTGCACCCGAGTCGTCGACTGACAATTTGGAATTGTTTTCATTATTCACAAAATTTAAATTTGTAAAAATTTTTCGTAGAATACGTATTATTACTACCTGGTGCTTGATCTAGTGCAAACTTTTTTCACGTGGGCAGAAATTTGTCTACCAGGAACAAGTGTCATCAGAAATGATTTACATTTGTTGTTCTAATTTTTCTCTTCAACAGGCGTCGAGATATCCAGCTACTAGACTTGTATTATAACATTCCAAGGCATGCAAAGGTAGTATGCCAATGCCAGAATTTGGAAACTACAACATTGTGTATTGCAGCATTACCTTGCGTTTCGGAAATAAACTTCCAATACATGTAGTGGAAGTTTGCAACAGAAATTTTTTAAAGTGTGGGCTCCGCATATAATATGCTCTGCTTGCAATTTAATGTTGCACAAATGTCAAAAAAGTAAAAAAAATGCAAGCTTGAAGTTTGTTGTACCAACAATTTGGGAAAAACCGTAAAATAAAATGGATTGTTACTTCTGCATGAATGATGCGAACAAATAAGGAATTTTCAACAAACAATCAATAAAATTTACAACACAGTCTTTCCAGTGATAGGAATATAAATGAAAAAACTTGCAGACATTCCAGTAGACGCTGGCACTTTTCATTCAAAAACTAAAAAAAAGAAGGAATTTCTGGAATAGGAGACAGACTATTTTACAAGCAGCAGTGCAGATTCCAACATTGAAGGTGAAACATCTGATGATGAATACACTACATATTACACAAAAATGAGACATTCAGAGAGGTGGTCCCAATAGAAATTAAATAACTTAATTGGATATTTGAGATTACCTAAAAATGGCGCTGAACACCTTGCTTCAGCTTTGAAAATAAAGGAAATTTAGAAAAAGGGAAAGAGTCAAATGTTTATCGAAGCAGAGAACAGAATTTTCGGAACTACTTTTATTTTGATCGAGAACTGTCTTTTAGTCTATTGCACGAATGTTAATGGACTTATAAACTAATTAAAAGCAGGAGTTTACAAAGATGGAGAATGGAGATTATTCATATACTCCTAGTTTCACCAGATATCAAAGTGATAGAAGAAAGATATCAAGGCAGATGGGATGAAAATATGATGGCGGAATACTATTGAATGTTAAAAAGAGATTTGTCTCAGAAAGAAAGAAAAATACCTCTACGAAGATCTTTTGAATCCAAAAGTGTGCATTATAATATGAAAAAATAGCTGTTCTTCCGTCGAAAGTCAGTGGTATGCAGAAGTATATAAAAGCCACGTCATCTAGGTACTATCTATTCAACGGCTAGAAATTCCACTGATTCATCAGTGAAAAGTGTGCTTCTGAGTAATAAGTGAGAATTCGCTGATTTTCATTCAGGGAGAACATTCATGCAAAGCAAAGGCTAACTTTACTTACGTATCTAATTCAATGCCTGGAAGTACACAAATCTAATTTTGTCCTACAAAGCACTGCTCAGACAATTTTGTTTCGAGAATTTAGCAGCTTGAAATCTATAATAAAACCATGTTTCAATATATCTCCTCAAAAGTACCATAATTGTTTTGATTATCTGAGTTTCAATCTGAAATTTTTTTGAACATTTAGCATTATTATATTGGACATCTCTCGCAAGGTTTTAGTAATATTCAAAGATAAGCAGATTTTAAACGTGTCCTAGCGTAAAATGAACCAAACCGTGTTTAAAAATATTTGTTTTTGTAGAAACTGTGCCCCCAAAAACAAGTGAGCTATGTCACTTTTCATGAAGTTACAGTTTAGGGTATATTATCATTCTTGATGGTAATTTCGAAAAGATAAAAGATTGTTTTTCAGAAAAAAATGTGAAACATATACAAATATTGTCCACTGAAAACCTTTATCTTTGATCGAACGTTTAATTCTTATCGCTGATGTTTTTTATTCTTATCACTAAAAGCATAAGAGTTTATTACATGAATACCTAAAAGCTATTTTGCTTCGGAAAAAACTCTCTAGAACTACCTGATCTAATTTTTTAAAATTAATTTTTCTGGAGAAAGAAAAATCATAATTTTTTCAAACTTTAAATATTGAAACGTGTCACCGGAAACTACAAAACCCTATTTAATTAACATGAGGAAATTTTGGATTTTAAAAAAATTTATAACGTGCTTCAGGGTTTGATTAAAACGTGTCCAATTTTTTAGGGATTGAAGAGGAGTTTCTACGAAACAAGACCATACTAATAACTTTGATTTGGAACCAACACTTACCCCCTCCCCACCTAACAGGGCCCAATATATCACCCAAAAATAAAAAACTACATTTTCACGTATTATTGTTCATCAAATTAGAAGACATACAAACAAATCCTCTTCCTTTTCTTTCTTATTTCTTTTGTCTTTTTTATTTGTACTATTATCGAATCACAATAGAAAAACATTTGTAAAAAATAATCTTCAATGTTTCGGCACTCATACAGCAATCTTATCAAGGCAAAAAGAGAACGAATAAAAATTTGTTTAAATAAATGAATGAAATATTCGAGCAGGCAGGAACAGCAACGAAACCACAATCCTCTCTTTCCGGCAAACTAATCAAGCAAAAAAAGTGGATTTAATAAAATTGAAATTTAAAGAATAGTATGGTCCGCCTCTATGGAAAAATTATTATAGGTTAATCATAACAAACATACAATAAGTTTCCTAAAAACCATTTTCGTGAGGAAATCAAAACGAACTTCTTTTTTGTTTACGAAAAATACCGGCCGAGGCATTGCTGAAAGATGGAATAAAGCCTTAATAACCATAATATATTAACTTTATTATTATTTGTAATAATGAGTTTATTGTAAAATTTTAAGTCGACTATGAAACAAAAAGAATTTCATATTTTAGTCCTGCAATTTTTTATGACTGAATTAATGGTGTGGAGGATTTTGGTTTACAGACTCTACTCTAAAATAAAGAAAAATGGGGCGCATGCGGCCTACTGGGATTTCCCTGATTTCACCTGTAGTCAATGAGTTAATCCTGCCGCTTTCCATATTTATTTTTACACGTGCTCTACCATTGGCGCGTGAAGAATATTTATATATTCCAGCAAGAACCTCACTACTCTCCAAAATTGCAAAGACATCACCATCAGATGTTGCCAATACAATTTGTTTTTCGTTTGGTACGCGCACATAGAAATTTGGTTTTTCGAGTAATAGAACTGGCTTGTCCACAGGAAACGTGTATCTTCGTAGTTCGAATAGCCGGTTCGGATTCTTTTTGGGAGTAAGCCGAATAAATTGAAGTTGATCAAGTTCATATTCAAGTCCGTCATGAGAAGCAATGCTGATAGGTGGAGCCATGCACCTGACAGGAGAGGACCTGTAAGGAGGAGACCTGGACCTTTCTCGAAGAGCAGTCTCGGCGTGAGATGAAGACCTAGGCGGAGAATGAGTTCTATCAGAAGAATATTGCCTGTCCGAAGAATGCACTGTAAATGAAAAATATTATTACAAGGCTAATGTCAGGTAATTTAATAAGACCCAGAATAAACAGTCTCGAGTGGTACTAAAATACGAACACTGGTGGGAACCAGTTTTACCATTTTGTTAGAAAAAAAGTAATTTCTTGGATTTCTGGAAACAAATGGTTAAATTGAATTTCTAAAAAAACTTAAAATTTTTATAGATAGCTTACAATGTAATTTATAAGCCCTGTAAATATTCAAATAGGAACCCCCTTAAATTTTGAAAAAGAATTAAAAACGTATGCCGTAACGATCCACACGATGTAAATTGCCATTTAACAATCGACGAACAATAGACGAATATTATACTCGTGTGCACGAACTCTCGGGTGCTGAGCACAAGATGCCACGATATATAGTGTGTCCCATATTTATAGGGCCATCCCATTTTTTAAAGATAATTTTTTTTCTATTGAAACAAACTGCAACAAATTTTTTAAGTGAATAAATGAGTCGAGTTAACGATTTTTCCTAAAATATAGAGCTCGCAATTCCATTCGTTCATTTATTTGGGCATTTTTTCGAAAAAA
>NC_046661.1:74546943-74548564 GCF_010883055.1 Belonocnema kinseyi | reverse complement strand
GCGCAATCAAATTTTACATCCATAAATATCTTTTGAAAATTAAAATTCGAAAATTTTTTCTAAAGCCTCCAGGGAACTTCGTTTTCGCACGAAAAAATGTTACCCTTATTGCATCCGGACCCACAATTACGGACGACAGATTTTTTAACAGGAATAAAGTCATCCATTTTTTTTAAATTTAAAATTGAATTCCTTTTACCATCTAGAATTTCAAAAATATAACCTCCCGAGCGAAAAAAATTCCTTCTATATGTTCTCAAAACCTGATAATATTTTTTAATTAGGCTTTTTCTATCGATTTGGAAGATTTAAAATTGTATACTTTACTTTTGATATTCGAGACCATAAAAATTCAGGAATTTTTATGTATTAGTGAGCAATTTCATATGAAATCAACTACAGTAGAAGTCCGATAACTTGCCGTCCGATAAGTGTACACTCCCCTTAAAACGTCATCACGCGTACGGCACACACACTAATTGTGTGTCTCCTATGTGTGCTATTTTGCTAATGATTTGCGCCCATGATTTACACATGCGTGCACCTAATATCGTGCTGCTAGAGGAGGCATCCGATAAGTCCGCTGTGGCGTAAGGAATTCATGTTTTAGCGCACAGGAAGTTTGATGTATATTTAGCGATTCACTTCCGAACTAGAGATTGGCTAGCAAGAATTCGCGCTTAAATTTCTGGAAACGCGGCAAACGGATTGTCACGTGCAATTATGTAACTTAGATGATTGGTGAGTCGCCAGAAGTAATTATGAAGAGTGGGAAGGTGCTGCCTTTAGAACCATATATTAATAATTGAATTGGAGTAATATCGTTAAACGCGCCAAGTGTTCGCGTCAAATTTACAACAATTCTAAAACGCTTTTAACCACGTTTGTGCGGAGCAATGTATCGATCTACATCAGCGTGGTTTTTTATTTTTAATAACGCAACACTCGAAAATGACGCATTGTTAGTGATTTCACAAGCTAGAGGTTTCTTGCAGTTAAAAGAAACGGCACAAATGTTATAATCTTATGGAATACCAGCTCAACAATCCTCGATCTAACGGAATCCTCAGGCTGTCCAGTCATTTTTTCTCTTCGCTGCGGATTCCATGATTTATTCATCGTAAGAGCGACTAAAATACAAAGCGATAAGTAAAAGCGTTTAATAATCATCCACATTATATTTAATTCGCATTTCTGAAATCGCCACTTTATACTCGTTCGATCATTCTTATTTATGTATTTTATACATGTGAATTATAAAATCTTTTAATTCGTATGATTTGTATCCGGATTGGAATGATGTGTGTGTGTTTGCGTGAATATCGAATATAATTTTAAATGTTGTGTTAAAATTTTTAATTGAACATCGCATTATTTATTTATAATACAAATATCGTTGATCGTAATTTTTTTTGTGTCTCATTTCTCTCTTTTTTAACTAATTTGTTCGCTTGTTGCCTTTTCTTTTAATTGAGTTGCTTGTTTTCATAATTGTGGGTCCGGATGCAATAAGGGCACATAACATTTTTTCGTGCGAAAACGAAGTTCCCTGGAGGCTTTAGAAAAAATTTTCGAATTTTAATTTTCAAAAGATATTTATGGATGTAAAATTTGATTGCGC
>NC_046661.1:74545223-74546843 GCF_010883055.1 Belonocnema kinseyi | reverse complement strand
AAATTAAAATTCGAAAATTTTTTCTAAAGCCTCCAGGGGACTTCGTTTTCGCACGAAAAAATTTTATGTGCCCTTATTGCATCCGGACCCACAATTGTTCAGCTTGATGCAACCGCATATGCGCAATGGGACCTAAACTCTAATTGATAGTAAGGTCTTTACGGAATGCTTACAGCAAAAAATTAGAAAATGGGATTACCGTATTTTTAAAAACACACATTCTGGATTCCTCTGGAATAAATATGTATTCGTTTCGGACAAATTCAAGGAGAGTTTGGAAAAAATGGCAATGTGATACAATTCGGATTACATCGGAAATTTTTTTATTTGTGGAAGAATTAAAAATGTTTTTAAAATTATAGATTAATTATAGTCTTATATTTACCGAAAACAATCAGGATAAACTTGATGATAAAAACCAGAATATAAGCGTTCTTCATTTTTTCCAGTCAGGGAAAACACTGATTAATACGTTAATTAAGACTTTGCTTAACACCAGGCATTTATCTAATATTGTTTGGCGAGCTTGTGCTTCTAAGATACGGTGGTTTGTATTTCATAAATCAGTCCAATTAACGAAAGTAATTTGATTATCTCAACCGAGTAATATTTAGGAAAAATAAAGCGATTATTTAGAATGGTGCTTCGATGAAAATCTGAGTTTCAATCGAAAAATTTTTAAACATTTTATAAGTATTGTATTGGACATCTTTCAAAAGATTTTTAGTAGGTTTCGAAGAAAACAAAGTTGTTGTTAGAATCATGTTGACCTAGAAATTGTCCCATAATGATCTCATGAATGGCGTCTATGCATATATAATTTTGGGGTATGCATAAAAAATTATTACGTTCCTACTAAATTTGTTAAATAATTTTTTAATGGACCTAGACGTGTCGTAAAGTATAAGGAACCAAGCCGCATTTAAAAATATTTGTTTTTATAGAAAACATGTCACCAAAAATGAAGTCAGCGATGTCACTTTTAATGAAGTTTTAGATTAGTGTATAGTTGTAATTCTTGATGGTAATTCTGAAAAGATTATTTTTCTTCAAAAAAATTTAAAACATATACAAGTATGATTCACTGAAAACCTTTATCATTGACCGAACTTTTGATTCCTATCGCTTTTATTTTTTATTCTTATAATTTAAAGGATAATATTCTATTACATAAATACCTAAGGACTTTTTTGCTAGAGAAAAAATGCTATAGAACTTTACCTTATTCAATTTTATAAATTAATTTTTTAATGTCTGAAATCATCAACAAAATCATTTTTTTAGCATTCAACTAATTTTTTTCAAGCATCATAAATATTTTAACTTGAATTGAAAAGTGTGACTTAAGCCCGTGAGGAATCACAGTCACAAATCGGAACTGAAATTATTTTTAAAAATTTTGTTTAAAGACAATTTTCAATCAAAGCATATGTATCTTTGCCGATCACATTGTCAGTACGACACTCGCGCTTTGTGCTCGATAATCAGGTTATAGAACGATTCTCTTTAAAAAATAAATCGATGTACCAGGTGTATACATATGAAACCGGTATTTTTTCAAGAAAAAAACACATTTATTTCAAGAGAATGATAACAAATATTTTATTCAAAGTATGCGCC
>NC_046661.1:74522510-74545123 GCF_010883055.1 Belonocnema kinseyi | reverse complement strand
CGCCAATTAGCACAAATGGTAAGTTCCGACAGTGCCTACAAGTGTGCCTACTGGCCGCTAAATGGCAATACCGGTTTCATATGTATACACCTGGTAGACAAAATTAAACAGCATATAAGAATTATGTATGTTCTTTCATATAAAGTTAATGAAAGAAATTTTTTTCTATATTTACTAAATAGAAACATTAAGTCGTAGGCTTTGATTCCGTTTTTTCAAACTTCGGCTTTAAGACAACTCTACTATGATTTCATATTTTTTTAAATTATCGAACTTTTTGAATTTTTGTCTAAGTGAACAAATTCAAAGAAATACACCAAACTCTCGCTTTCAGTCGAGTGTCGCAACTGCTCTCGCCCTGCTTCCCTGAGAAACTACTGAAGCCAGCAGTTCTAGGAAGTACGAAAACGTGGTGACTGAAAGCGAGAATTTGGGGTAGTTTCAAAAGATGTTCTTTACTAGCGTCAACCCGCAACTCCTCCTGGGTGTGGGAGTTGTAGGGGCTTCGGAAAAAGCGAAAATGAGTTTGGTAATAAAAACATGCCTATAAACTTACAATACGACAGGTGTTTAAGAAAACCTACTTCCGAGCTGCAGCCAGTACCCTGCTGAGTCCTAAGTATTCAAGATGTTCAGTTTATCTTGCGAGAACTTTTTCTGCAGCCCAAATCATATTAGAATAAATATATGCATATTTGACATTGTTCCATATTATTGTATTTACTTAATGCCATAGCTCGCTATACTAATTGGCCTTGGTTTCATAGGTTTCCTGCAAATTGCGGTTAAGTAGTCAATCAATGTCGATGATGTAGACTCTTCCAGTTTTTTTCTCGCATTACGATGTCGGGTTGATTGGCTCGGATACAATGATCCGCCTGAATAGTAACATCCAAATATAAGATGTAATTTGTGCTTTCTAAAACGGGCACTGGAATTTATCTATAGAAAGACATCCATTCTATTGAAGTCCTAGGTTTAGGGCAAGCTATTGATGTATAATACCCGCCACCTTATTATTTCTGTTCGTATTTTCTCTCTGAGCTATTACGCAAAAGCCATCAATAGTGTGCTCAATAAATTCGTTGGTATCTCCACATAATTGGCACCGATCAGTCTCCTCTTGATGTGACACGTATTCGCTATAATTTCTGGTGCTAACAGCGTGCTGATAATGTCTGCATAGGTGTTGATTGCCCTGATCTTTTGTGTCGAGTTAAGAGAGCTCTCTAGAATCAGTCTGAGTCTTTTGGTGAAGGCTTTCGTTAGACTTTTCTTAACTATCGTATGCTGAATTACCCTCAGAGTCAAGAATATCTAGGTATTTATATGACTGGCCCTCAGCAATTTCCTCGATGTCATTCTCAAACTGATTCTTTTGCTCTTCAGTCCCTTATTCTCCTCTGTTTACATGCACATTTTCGGCATTTATCTAGCTTCAACTCCATGTGGATATTGTTGAAAAACTGCATTGTGGCATAGATCACTTGCTGCAGCTTGTTGTCTGAAGTAGCGTTCTATATAGCTTCAGGTTATCCATGTATATAAAATGGGTCAGTTAATGACCATACTCATTATCATGTGTTCTAAACCCATGAAAAATGTTATTTCGTGTTTTTCACAATGGGTTCAATGCTAAACAAAACCATAGTGCACTAAAGGAGTTCAATTGAAAGATACCCATTGCAATGCGTATTGATCTAGTTATCCGTGGTTTTCCATGATCAAAATACTTGACTTATGTACCCAAAAGCTGCATCGCACATCTTAGAAAGTAATTGACGCCACGTCCAATTTTCTTGGATGTTTACAAGCTTACATCATAGAAACAGCGTCTATGGTGACTAAAACTTTACTGTTCCGTGAGTTTTTACAACATCCTTTTTGTTTTTCTGCAGGCTCGGTCAACTCAATAAGGGAAAATGGCAAATTATAAGAACTTAGGCGCGGGGGGTTAAGAGACAGGGATAGAGACTTTGCGTGCTTAGAGACTTTGCGTGCGCGCAAAGTACATTGTTATCATCTGCTGCATGGTGCACTGGTGACAGTTGAACAATTATTTAAAATAGATAAAAACAACGTATTCAGTGAGTGGTTGTGGACTTAAAAAAATTAATGACATGCAAGTGATTGGTCATAAGTTCCAAACACAACGTTTAATATGTTAACAGTTTTCAAAATAATCTGACAAGAACAATTTGTAAACTGTAAATCAAAGTTGCTTATTAAAATATCCAATGTAAAGAGTTGGCCGAGCCTGTTCTTCTGTTAGGGTGTTATTTTCGTAGCAGTGAGAATATACCTTATCTGTAATGACAGCTGTAAGGCATTTACAAATTTTTGGAAGTCAGCTGATCGGTCGAAATTCAAATAGATTTTGAGTCTGGTTTTTTAGGTAACATATACCTAGTGAGGTTGGGAATGAAACCTGGCTTGAGATCTGGTGTTTCAAAGATCTTCTGAAAACACCTTGCCTACTCACGATGCACATACATCAAGTACTTGTATCAGAAGTTGTGAAGCCTGTCCGAACCTGGAACTTTCCAATCTCTTGTCCCTTTCGAAACCGCTGTAACATCTGAATCCGTGATGTTGACCAGCTCCATTTTTAGTTATAGTTTGCTTTCTCTAGTTTGAACCAAGCAGCGTCTAAATTTGTTTTGCTCGTCTTCCCCAAAGACCCAATCAGTAGGTAATCATGTCTTCCAATTGAGGGATTTTGGTTCCTCACTGGTTATTTTGCTTTATACTCAGTTCGCGATAGAATCTGCAGTCGTATTTTAATCCTGTTGAATTGGCTGGAAATAAATATTCATTTTACAAAATTTTTAAAAACATCGTAAGCGCTTCGATATGGACATACTATCTTGCTCTGATGGTCTCCAGGCATTGCCTTATCTTCGCTTTCCAGAAAGCTGGGCTCCATACTTAGTCATGCATTCCCGTTGCACATACATAGACTAAAATGTTTAGTAAATTAAGTATGCGTTGAAAGAACTTTTTAATGTATTAGCTGTTTCTCTTGACTATAATGACTTATATTATAATTTTGAGACGAAAGTCGCCAGTCGTTTGTCTCTTTTTAAACTGCAAACCCGAAATACAATATAATGTTATAATGTTTTAGTCATATGTTGTAATGCAATAGTCATATGTTTTTTCTCTCCTGAAAAATTTATTTCGATGGAGTTACACGCTTAGGCCGCCACACCCTTTATTTGTTGCATCCAGGATCCCTATTTGCGCAGGTTAATAGACCTATCATTAATTAGTATCTGTTACTTATTAGCTGGGGTATTTCCCAAATATTAAAGCCACAAGTTAATTCTAATATTTAGAGCCGACTTTAGACCACAAAGAATTTTATATTTCAGCCCTAAATTTTCTCTAATTGAATTAATTTTGTGGATGATTGTGGTTTACACGCTCTACTTTAAAATTAAGATAAATTGGACGAAAGCTGCCTACTGGAATTTCCCGGATTTCATTTGAGGACAATGAGGTAATCTTGCGGCTTCTCATGTTTATTTTTTCCCGCGCTTTACCCCTATAGTTTGGTAGATAGGCATATATTCCAGCAAGAGCCTCACTAGTCTCCAATATCGCAAATACGTCACCATCGGTTGTTGCTAATACAATTTGTTCTTGGGTTGGGATGGGCACATAGACATTAACTCGTGCGAGTAATTGAATTGGCTTATCTGTAGGAAACGTGTATCTTCGTAGTTCGAATAGCCGGTTCGGATTCTTATTAGGAATGATCCGAATAAATTGAAGTTGGTCAAGTTCATATTCAAATCCGTCATGAGAACCAATACTGGTAGGAGGAGCCGTGCACCTGGCAGGAGGATACCTGTAATGGTGAGGCCTGGCATGAGGAGACCTTGATCTGGCACGCTGACTATCCGAAGAAAACACTGCAGATAAAAAGTATTATTTCTAGACTAACTTTATGTTATAAAATCAGATTTAGAAAGAACAGTCTCGAGTAATACTAAAATGAGATCTCGATTGGGTGCCTATGGTCATTTGCTTTACATCGAAAAAAGTAGAATGAAGTTATTCTATTCCAAAACAGGATACGCATAGTATCATATAGTAAAAAAGAGAGGTTCCTAGTTTGTAATGTGTATGAAGGTTCGTGAGAAGGAACGCCAGGAATAGAGTCGCCACTAGGTAACCAGTCGAAATGTGAATTTAACTCTGCAAGAAAAAAGAGTGCATTTTTTCTAAAGACTTAAACTTCACTCTTTAGTTCTGAAGATTCATTAGAGCAATCTCATGCTGAATACTCCTAATAATTTCAGCTATTGTTAGTAATTTTGACGAATATTCTAATATCCGTTCTCTTAGTGTTAAAAGAAAAACCCTAAAATAATTTTTGAAAAAATTCAAAAAATATTGTATATATCTTAATTAAAAATGTTGGTTCTTTTTTTTACTTTTACATTTTTTTAGATTTTTTTATTCGTAATAAGACGAAATTTTTTAGAAATATTTGTTGCAAAATACTAGCAATAGACAAATATTATACGCATGCGCACGAACTCACAAGCGCTGGGCGCACGTTCTTAATTATTAATTCTTGAAAACTATCAGAGAGATCCCGTTGGAGATTTACGGGTTTTTTGTCAGCTATTAATAACAAAAAACAAAGAAAATTAACAGTGGATTATTTGAAAAATTCAATAGAAAAATTTGCTTTTGAACAATCCAAAAAGCTTTTGAAAATTTTTGTTTCAAAGAATATTTTTTCAAAACTGCGTCTTATTCCGAGTAATTAAAGAAATGCCTTAATAACATTAAAATCACCAAAGTTATGGATTTAAAAAAGGACCAAAATTATAAATTTTCAATATCTACTAAGATTTAAAAATTTTGAAACATTATTTAAGGGTTTTTCTTTCTACACTTAAAATAAATGATCTTAGATTTTTCATCTAAAATACTCACAATGATGAACGTGCTTAGTTGATTTGATATGGACTTGCTCATTAATAAATAGAAATTCCTAAATTTTTATTATTTCAAATATCAAAACTAAAGCTTAAAAATTATTAATCTATTCTAAATCTATTGAGTTAGTGAACGGAAAAAAAGCCTTGATTAAAAAATATTGGCAGGTACATTGCCGCTAAAAAATTTTGCAGGCCCTTAAGGCAGGGCCAAAAATTAAAATAAAGAAGTGATTTTGAAAGTGAGTATAGAAATTTGCCGAATTGAATTTTATATGCCAGTTTATCTTTGTTGATTTTTTAAACAAAATTATTGAAATTTGAAAATAAAATAACAAATGTTTTATATAAAACAGTTAAGTGATCAATCCAAAATTTTATACCAAAAAAGAGGTATTTCCAACAAAATTGTCAAATAAACTAGATTAATTTTCATCAGAACAACTTATTTTTAACTAAACAGTCCAATTTTAAAAAAGAGTCGAACTCTTTATTTAAAAAAAGATTTTCGACAAAAAATGGAATAGATCAATTTTCAATTACCAAGGTAAATTTTCAAAAGCAAAAAAAGGAATTTTTAACAAAACATATTAATTCTCAACCAGAGATAAATTATTAACTAAAATTTTGAATCTTCAACTAAACACTGCATTTTTAAGAAAGTAATTCAACTTTAAAATCTAGTTATTAAATTGTTAACCAGAAAGATGAATTTTTAAACTAAAATATTAATTTTCTATAAAAAAACGAATTTGTAACACGAATCAAGCATTCTCAACCAAGGGGTTGAATTTTCAACTAAAAAAGATACATTTTTAAACAAAAGATTAATTTAATACACAAAAAGACGAATTTTCAATAAAAAATCTTGAATTCTGAACCACAACGTTCATTTTTCAACTAAAAAAATTATTTTTTAAATAAAAAGATTAATTTAATACCAAAAAAGACGAACTTTTAATAAAATTCAAGAATTTCCAACCAAAAAGTTGAATTTTAAACTAAGAAAATTTATTTTTGAACAAAAAAATTAATTTGCTACCAAAAAAGTAATTTTTTAAATAAAATTCAAGAATTCTAAATGAAAAAGTTGAATTTTCAATAAAATTCGAGAATTCTCAACCAAAAACTTGAATTTTTGAATAAAAAATATGAATTTTAAAGAAAAAGATTAATTTACTACCAAAAAAGATGAATTTTCAATAAAATTTAAGAATTCTAAACCAAAAAGTTGACTTTTTAAGAAAGAAAGAAAAGAATTTTTAATTGTAAGAAAGTAGTTTAATTTAAATCCTATTGTTAAAGTAGTCGATTCCTTACAAAATGCTTACAGACAAAACATTATAAATTGGGATTATAAAGAAATCCTTTCTTCAAGATGTGTTCCAGGATTTTTTTAATTCTTTGACCCAATAAGCTATTTGAAAAGTTTGTTGAATTAGCTCAAAATGGCAATCTGCAACAAGAAACAAGACATCGAAGTATCACGTGGAATGTGATGTGGCATTCTACGTGTATTACAATATGGTGCAGTATGGTTTGGTTTTTGTGTACTTAAAATCAATAATTCACAACTACAACTAAGGAATAAGTCATGTTTTTTAAGTACGCAGGCTACCTAAGATTTAAAAATGACATCCATTTTTGTCTATCTCTTGCTGTGTATGTGAAATTTACACTTCGAAAATCACTTTAAGAGTTCTATGTGGAATTTCACGTACACTATTTCAAAATATTATCAGAATTCCTACATCTATTTCCATGCGAATATTTTCTCCTACTTATGTACTCTTTATTATTTAACTTTTTATGTAAATATGATTGGGTCTGAGGCGGAATTTTCTACTTTCCACCCTAATTCAACGTACTTTCTGGTTCTGAAATTGGGACCGATTCCGCATCAATCAGGAATGTTTTCAACTTCTATTTTTTATAACACACATATTCTGGATTCCTTATGAATAAATTCATTTCCGACAAAGACAACGAGACTTCAAGAAATTTTTCAGAAAGTTAAAAGCATGTTTTTAAGATTGCAGATTTATTATAGTATCATATTCACCAAACGAATCAGGGATAACCGTAAAGGTGAAAAACAGAATATAAGAGTTCTTCATTTTTTCCAGTTAGGGAAAACACTTATTAATGCGGTAATTAATAATTTGGTTAACACTGTATTTCATGAATATTTGATTGTTTTTATAATATGGTATCTTAATCGTGAAAGTAAAGAGCACAGGTGTCGAGAATGTGCTTATAAGATACTGATATTCATATTCCATAAATCAATCCAATTAAGGAACGAAATTTTATGATTTCAAGCATTTAGGTATACTTTTCATTTTTGATGGTATTTTTTAAAAGATAAAAGATTATTTTTAAAGAAAGAATGTAAAACATATTGTAACATAATTTATTATTTTGAGACATTTTTTTACTTTTGAAACATTTGTTTTTCAGTGGAATTTGAATTTTTTATTTAAAAAATTATCTCATGATCTCACCACTCCTGATAGAGTATTAAATCTGAAAGTAAAGATTTTATTAAACTCTAATTATAAATGAATTTATGACTGTTTTTCTAATGATAAAATTTGAGATGCAGGATCACAAAAGCGAAAGGAGAATTTCTGTTTTAAAAATTAGAGTAGCTTTTCCTCAAGCTTTAAATTAAAATCTTCGGCCTAATCATTCAAGATATTTTTATATGTAAGAAATTCCTCTAATTAATCCTCAACGTCTAATACTGACTAATTTAATTCTGACTGTCCAGGATTTAGTCCTTTAAATTTTATTGTTTTTACCTTTTTTTTAGCTTTATGCAATTTCCATATTGTTATGGATTTTTCATCACATGCCAAGATTTAATCCGATCTTCCCAGAATTCTAACTCCACATATTTGTATTAGTGAATCGCGTTCACTTGATATTAGGGAATTCTACAATAGAAAATCTCTTTTTGGGATTATCTGCTGAATGAAAACGGGTTCAAAATCCTACTCAGATGACTCCCGAATGGCAACGGGTTGAATAAGAACTTCATCCACTGTTCTCAAGAATGTAAAATTTTTAATTTTCAAAAATCTATGAAAACAATTGCACACTTTTAAATAATTAATATCTATATTTTCCTGGTCTGGAGCGTCATGGTTGCTATACAATCGAACTAAATCTCGATTCACCTAAATGGCATTTCAACTAAAACTCTATAGTTTGTGCACAGCGTATGGTTTTGCTCGAAAGAGGGTCGTGCGCGTCGTTAGAAAGTAGGATGCGGTGACTGAGTTGGATCAAAAATATACGGTTGGCGGCGTGACATGCAGACTCCGAGTCATCGATAAAGAAGAGCTGACAATAATTTAAAAAATAATAAATGTAATAAAGTTGAATAAAACTATAAGTTGTTTTTAATTTAGTAAAGTTAAATTGGATAAAAGTAAAGGTAATTAAATAAGTTCAAAAATAGTTACATTAAATGAAAACTGTCCGGTTAATAAAAAGTGTATTTTTTCGTAATTTTTTATTTTGATTCGCCGTGAATGATTTTCTGTGTGGGGTTATATATTTTTTGTTTATTTTAAATTTACGAATTTTATTGACTTTCATTAGGATCTGTGCACGAGAAACGTGAAGCTGTTGTTCAAATATTTAATAGCGGTATATTAATTTGAGGTTATGTGCGTAATAATATTTTGTTAAAAACTTTATCACAGTTATTAGGTACGATGAGGCGTCTTTCGCTAATGTTGAAGGCTTTAAAATAGGATTCTTCAAAACTTGAATTACACGAATATGCATATAGCTTATAATAATATGTATTAAGTCATTAGACCTCATACATATGCGTCTGTGCGGACGCCCACATATGCTTCTTCATTTTTAACTTTAAAAAATAATTAATTCCAACTTCAAGAGTTAAAAATTAAACTTAAAACTAAATCGTTAAAAATAATGAATGTTCAAATTGTGCATCAGGATTTCATAAATAAACTTTAAAACCTTTAAAAATTTTCACTTTAAGTATTAAATACTTAAGGGTGTTGGTTCAATCCGACTTTGAATTTTTTTTAGTATCTACGGTACTGATTCCATATATATTTTTTCCAAAGGATTTGTGAACAAAAGAAAGAAAGCTTGTCGAATATCCGGGGTTTTGCGAGATCCTCGGCTCAATAAAATGTTAAAAAATCAAAAAATTTGTTGAGGAAATGAATATTTTCCCGACAAATATGAATTTTGCGAAAGATAGAAATCAGCGGGTAGCAGACGGCAGCATTCGAAACATTAGAATCGTTTGCTAATTTATTTTTTTACTCACAATTCTGACATAATAGAAAAATTCTAGAGATTCACGGCTCTTCCAAAGTGCCAGGTCTTGAAGATGGTGTCTCCAAATTTGGCGAACTAGGTTGCGAAATGGAGCAAAAATCAGAGAGAACTGACATGCCTAGTATGTGTTTTTGTAACTGTATTTGTGATCAACCACCAGGCTAGCTGTTACCTTCACTCTGTACGCGGAATCGGGGTGCCCTTCGTTATCGTCCGTAGGTCAAGACTACAATTCTCAAAGAGGAAAACCTCTTCTAGGACATTGACTTTTTGATGAGATTATCATCAATCGATATTACTTAAAAAATAATAAGACACGTGTCCCAGATTTTTTGGTCCCTTGTAAGAACTATGAGCGTTTGTAAATCACATTAGCCAAGGGTGCACAAACTCTACTGGTTCGCGCGCGTGAACTCTCATCAAGATCCGCTGGTCCAGTGGGCCAGAGTCTGACTGTTGACCACGCTGTCGTAAGTTCGAATATTTTTCTCAACTTTTTTTCCGTATTATAAACATGCCAAATAATAATTTTTAATGCTTCCCCGGCGAATAAATTATTTGTTTCAAAAATACTACTGGGAAATAAATATCATGCAGGCACATTTCGAATAATTTATTTGTATAATCGTAATTTTCTTTACATTCTTGCGGATGATAATCGTCATGGATTATCACGTGGCTGGGTGATGCAGTGTTCACTGCAGCGACGGAAGACATGAGAATCAGCCAAAGATTAGGCAGTTTTCAATTGGGAAATAAAAACGCAGCAATAGATCCCTCATAAATTTCTGAAAAAAGAAATCATCAGTAATTTGGAATCCACAATATATGCCCTTCCATCTGAAAAATCGAATGACATACAACGTAGGACGACCAACATTTTACGCCAAGTCCAACTTCCCTCCTCAAAACTTACCAAAAAAGGAAAAAACCGCAATTAAAAAACTCAATCGGAATCAAGCCATTATAATATTTCCCACAAACAAAGGCAACACAGCCGTAATAATGAATAAAAAAAATTAAAACAACAAAATCATGGACATTCGTACTGATGATACATATAAAAAAACTTAAAAAGGGCCCCACAAAAACAATATCCAGTAACACAAAAACTCTTCTAAAAGACAATAAACTTGACAGCGAAACAATTTCTAAATTAATACCTACTAATCCCATCTCTCCAAGACTTTACGGACTTCCAAAAATCCACAAAAACAACATTCGACTCAGGCCGATCGTCAGCGAAATAAACTCACCAAATTATAAGCTAGCACTCTTCCTCGCCAATGAACTGAATCCTTAAGATTGGATCTCCAATCTTACCTGTAACAGCGAACATCTTTATGGAACATCTAGAAACAAAAATCTTCAATCAATCCAAGCTTTAACCGCAATTTCGGTTCGGTTCCGTTGACGACACTTTTGACATCTGGCAACATGGACTAGACGAACTAAATAATTTTTTCGATTTTAACAATCGATTACATCCTAATATCCAGTTCACCATGCAAATCGAACAAAACGGAAAATTGCCTTTCTTGTACGTACTAGCGGACACAAGATCTGATAATACATTAGGAAATGAAATTCACAGAAATCTCATCCATAAAAACAGATACCTACATGCCTCCTTTCACCACCACCCATATGAAAAACAATCAGTTATCAAATCCCTTGTATACAGAGTTGTCTCCATAACAGATAAAGATAACTTACAAAAGAAATTACATAACGTTAAACAATATCTAATACAAAACGATTACACAATCAAACTAATTGATAAAGCAATACAAAAATACACCCAAGAAACTAGTCAACACAACCTACTAAAGAAAGGGAGAAAAACGACCACCATCCTCCTCCACATCCGAGGTATCACAGAACGAATAGAGAGAATCCTCATCAAACACAACATCCAAACCATATTTAAAAAAACTTCGAAAATAAGACAACTTGTCAACAACCCTAAAGACAAAAAGCCACCTCTCAATGATCCAGAAGTATATAAAATCCCTTGTTCTTGTGACAAAGTCTGTATTAGAGAAACCGGGAGAGCGGTGAGCCAACATATGCAGGAACATGTGAGTAAAGTCAGATTAAAACATTTAACGGAATCAGCACTAGCTGAACATCATATCGAAACAGGACATAAAATTTTATTTGACAAAATAAGCCTTATCGTAGAAACACACAATATTTTTCGAAGAAAACATAGAGAGACAATCGAAATCTTGAAACACCCTAATATCATCAGTACGGACGACGGTTATAATACTAATAAAATTTGGCTTTCCGTCCTCCTGGACTAAAAAAAAGCTTGATTAGCCAACAAGGTGCGACCAGTCTCTATGGTGGGACGCTCTGGCCAATGACAGGCATCGTAAAGAGTATACATAAGAGCAATATAACCTGATATCTCAGTTTCAGGTTAGCCGTAAAGAAGAGAACTGCAATGTTCACGAAGCGTTGGCAAAATGTGTAGTTTTGCACACGATTGAAACCCGTAGTATCTTTTTTATTAATTTTCGGAATGTTTTTAGTATGGTTCAAAGACAAAAAAAATGGTCATCGATTCATGTAGATATGAAAACTATCCCATAATAGCTTCATGAATGTTATAATTCATAATGGCATCGTACAGTAAAATAAACAAAGCTGCGTTTAAAAATATTTGTTTTTCTAGAAATTATGCCGGAAAAAAGAAACTGAGATCTATCACTTTTCATGAAGTTTTATTTTTGCGTATAGTTGGAATTATTTATATTTTCGAAATGATAAAACATTATTTTTCATGCAAAAATTTGAAACATAAAATATTGTTCGTTCAAAAACTTTTATCTTTGACCGAATTTAAATTTCTTATCGCTTTTATTTTTTATTCTTATCGCTAACAGGATCAAACTTTATTACGTAAATACCTAGAAGTTTTTTTTTTTTGCTAAAGAGAAAATTTTCTAGAACTTTCTCTTATATAGTTTTTAAAACCCAATTTTTTTAAAGTCTAAAATCATCAGAAAAATAGACTTTTTTAAATTATTGAACGAACAAAAATAATAATATTTAACGTTAATTTCCTTTTATATTGAACAACGCTAAACTTTAAAGAATCATTTTTTTGAGAAAACGATCTTTCATTCAATAAAATTCCATAACTTAAAAAATTTTGATAAGAAGCGATAAGGAACAAAAGTACGATCAAAAATAAAAGTTTTTCGAAAACAATTGTTGTATGTTTTGAATCTTTTTCTTCAAGAAAATTTTTTCCTCTCTTTACAAATTCCACCAACTATAGTATTACCATTTTTGAAAGTATACTTAAATACATTTTTCCCGATACCTGCTTTCCCACAAGCTTTGATTTTTAATTCAGGTCATTAACAGGAAAAACCTTCATGTATCAATAATCAAAAACATTAATATCTTTCTATTTTTTAAAAATTCTTTCAAAGCGTAAATGCACGTATGATGAATACCAAATTTCTATATTTAAGCACTTTTTAATTCTTAAAAGGTAATTTTCAACAGGAATAACTGGCAAAAATGTACCTATTTTTCTTGAAACCTTACAAATATGTAAAACTTACCACGTTCTTGGCACTATACGCAGAAAAATGCGAATTTCGGAACAGATTTCATCACCGGAAGTTTGAAAGTGACTACCGGCCATCCAGGGTATTTTATAATAAATCTTTTTGAAATTATTGTTTCGAAGCAAAAAAATTTCGTTTTAGGCCTTAGAAAATAAACTGTTTTAGAACTGTGCATTAAAAACTATTAATGAAAATAAAAATGATAGAAATTGTAAAGACGAGAAATATCCTTGATTCGTTTTATTTTAAACTTAAAAAATAATTAATTCAAGCTTGGGTCATTGAAAATAAAAAAATTCCAAATTTCGGTAAAAAATGGAATCATTCTTAAAGAACAATCTGGATACTAATGTGAAATTGTAAGATTCGATGGGCAGTGCCCTGACCGGAATGCATCTGAAATTCTGTAAAGGTAACTTTGATCTTTGCTGAGGAGGCTGAAATCAATATTTTGCAAGATGCAATCGACTGATTTAAACTCAATGACTCGTAGATTTTGACAGCCAATCATGGACTTGCCTAAAGGCCTATGAAAGATTTTAAACCAGATATACGGCTATCTGACGGCATTGCTCTTTTTAAGTGTACCTCTATTAAATAAATAATCCCACTGTTCCCGCCCGGAACGTCTTCCTCTTTACGAATCCCATGAAATCATTTTGCCACCCTCTTGATGGAGGTACAACGTCTGGGCTTTGCGACCGTCAAAGTAGAGGCGACGTTGACAAAAGTGATCTCCCTTTTTTCTTGTATGAGTTTCGATCTAGCGCGAATTTTTTCCCTTCTGATTTTACTTTTATCTATTACCAAGGTGCTATCGTCAGGAGTGACTATTCCAACGTCGGTCAGAATACTTAAAGCAATAGCAGCGACAGCCCTATGTGAAACGCTATACAGTTGACATACCAGAACTGTATTTGTCAATGTCAACGAATTTTCTGTCTGGCTGGTTGAAGCCTCCCCCGCCGGGAAGCGTTAAATATAAATACGCCCTGTTCAGAAGATGCCTTAGATGTTATTGAAGTGACGGCGTCGACTTTGTCCTCCTGAACCTGATTTTTGCGAGTGCTGACTTCCTGATCTCTGAGTAGCTGCTTCTCATGTCTCTCGAGCCTTTTAATTAATATTGCCTTATTTTTTGGTCTAGCTCCGCTATTCCACCCCTCTTTTCATTTCTTTGGTCACACGCGAATTGCAAATCTAACTTTGATATTTCCTTACAGGCTGTGAACACACGCGATTTCTCTTAAAATGATACTTGCAAGAAGGTACCTCAAACAATGTTGCAGATGTAATCATGAACTTTTTGTACCTGGTTTGAAACTTATCATCTGTTTGGGATGATCGTTCTCGTATATATTTCTAATGTTTAAATCCTTGTTTGCCAAACAGTGACACAGGAAAAACTGGCTTAATATCTTACTACTTCTTCAGTTTTCCAAGGTTGGAAAACCCCAAGATCACGCTGAAGATAAAACAAACCGCAAACGTATTGATCCTATGTGCCAGACACTCTTAAGAGAAAGGACAAGCTGCGACACATTTTTCTTTCGCTGATTGCTGTCAACCAAGGCTGTGCCGCGCGAGCCGCACAGGTGAGTTAGGGTCGCTTTGTCACGTGTTACGTGACCGCACTGGTGAGCCGCACTGGTGAGTTAGGGTCGCTTTGTCACGTGTTACGAAGACAGATAATTTTAACTAAAAAAAATTACAGTGAAACCCCTTCAATAGCCCTGCCTTCTATAGCCCTTCCAAGAATTGACACCGCGCCGCAGGTAGGTCTAAGAGGAGCTGTGCGGCAAGCACGGGGTCTGCGGTTGTCACTCGAGCGAGCACTCAAGCATGAACAAACAAAAGCGGAGCGGGTCGTAATCAGTTAGTTCTCACCCACCGTAATCCCCAAGATCGGTGCTATAGAAGAGTTTCACTGTACTTTGGGTTTTTTATGCCTGCAGCCGTTCTTCTTAATCCTCTCGACTACTGCTGGTCCTGCAGTTATTATAATTAGGGCAGCTTCTCTACTCGCCGTAACATCGATATCCTTTCATGCTCCTGTTTTCATGATTGAGTTTTGGATTTCTATCCTTTAAATAGTGCTCTTTGTTTCACGGATTCACTAGAAATCATAACTGGTAGCTTTATTGGCTTTGAGAGATCTTTTTGTTGTAATCTGCCAACAGTTTCAACGAGCCGAGTTCGAAATACTTCGTTCAAACAGATGACAATAAAAGTGGCATTTTTGAAGCGCCTTGGCCTGTTCGTCGACGAGGTTGGTTATGGGCAACATTTTGACGACTATGGATACATTTAGATACCTAGTTGTGTGTGGCTAGTTGTGTCTTCCTAGCAGCTTCTGGCAATCTAGCTTGTCGTGATTTTTCCATTAGAATTTACCCCCAGGCTGGTCCCCCACTTTCAGCTTCCGAAATATATTCTAAGGCTCCTTCGGTAATATCCACCTTCATAGGGAATATGGGTTTTACGGAGGGCTTGTTGCCGACTTCTCCTGAATGTTTAATTGTTTATTTTTTCGAAATAATTAATTTTGTTCGCACGAGTAGCTAGTGAAATTAAGGGTCTGGCCATGCATAGCCCCGCGTGCAAGGGTAAGACTGATTACTCGGGGCGGTCGTCCAGGGTCCCCGAGAGGCCGCGCAGTGAGTTATTTTGCAAAGTTTGGTTTCAAAGCCTAATATCTCTCGAAAAAATTGACCAGAATGGATGTTTCTTGAACGAGGTAAAAACTTATTTTAAATTCCCAATAAGGCAATAAGAGAAAATTACTGAGAAAAGTTTTTCCGAATTGCCCAGTCTGGGAGATGCGGAAAAAGACCGTCATTTTTTAACAAAATTTGCCAAATTGTACTGAAAGTATACAAAAAAAGTTTTTGTTTAGTGTAAGACGTATTTCATAGATATATAACGTATATTATATTTTCTAGATTTTTCAATGCTGAATTTAAATCTGCCAGGAAAAATAGTGCAGCAGATTTCCTTTCCGAGAAAATCCACTTAAAGGTGGAAAATCAAATATAGAGAGACAAAAATCGGAAACATGATGATTGATTGACCAAGTTTCTTTCGGTTTTTGAAGCTGCTAAATATAAACCTGACGTCATACTTTCAAAATAAAAAACGGCATAACCCATAAGTTGGAAAATAAATTGGAAAAATGTAGGCTAATTAAAAAATTTGTCCACTTTTACGTTTTTGAGATCGCTAAATCCAAATCTGACTTCAAAATTTAAAAATTAAAAATAGGCGATCCAATATGGTAGAACAAACATTTGAAAAAGTTGGGCAACTTTTCACAATTGTTCATATTTACGTTTTCGAGGTACTGAATCCAAATCTGACGTCTAAATTTCAAAATAAAAAATGGCGGATCAAATATGGTGAAAAGGACAGTTTAAAAATTATGTAGACCTTAGAAAATTTGTAATTATTACGTTTTTGAGGTCTTTGAATTTAATTTGACATCACAATTGTAAATGGTGAATCCCATATGACACACAAATTCGAAGTAACCCGGAAGATATTTTTAGCACATTTTAATTTCTAGAGGAGAACATTTACAGCGTGAAAATGGAATTAAAAAAAAATTTTAATAATTATTGCATGAATAAGATTGTATTTATAGAAATATTAAATTAAATAGACATGAATTCTGTTCTCAATTATTACTTTTCTCTAGTAATTAATCTTCATCGCTGAAATGCATATAAAAAAGTCTTAACATATAATCATCGACCACGTCAAATCATAAAATTATTGTTCTAAATATGAAGATTTCTTTTTGTTTCGAACATTATCCTGTAACCACGAACATAATGTTCTGACACAAACGTCACGAAATCGCATAACAAATGTATTCTACTGACATTTTAATATTGTATTTGGACTCGATCACCTGGAAAATGTAAATATGGCTCATTTCTTAATGTTTAAAGAATTCATATGTCAAATTTGAATTCAGTGAACTCCATAACGTAAATCTGAATTATTTTCTAAAGTTAAACAATGTTTTCCAATTTTTATTTCGCTATATTGGATCCCATATTTTTTATTTCAAAATTCTGACGTCATATTTGCTTTAAGCGCTTTCAAAAACCTGATGATAATCAACTTCGTCAAGTTATTATCACGTTTCCGCTTTGTGTCTCTTCATTATTGGATTTTCTATCTTTAACCGAAATTTCATCCGAAAGGAAAAGCATTAAGCTATTTTTCGTGGAAAATTGTAATTAAGCATTGAAAAATCTATGAGCAAGACAAAAAAATATCTCCCAAAATATTTATTTTTCCTGACAGTAAAATGTTGTCTGCTTCCTCGATCTTAGAAAACCCTACAAACCATGAATATAGAAAATCTACACAATATCGATCAAGTTAAGAATCTTCAATAACAGAAAATGCTTAACTTCTAATCCGACTAGATGGGAAATAATATTTCGTATTAAAATTAAAATTATTTATTGAAAAAAAAGATTCTACTCTTTCTTCAATTCATCGGTCGGTAAAGTATCATCTCTGATAATATAACAGATTTCTCTAGAAAGAATTACTTGTACCATTAACACCTAGCTAAAAATTAGCGTTATTTTCTTGAATTAAGAGTTCTTATTCTGATCCCTCTAATAGCTTAATTGGAAAAGCACCTGACCGGAAATCGGAAGTTTTGTGGTTCATTTTCCAATGGATTGAAGAAAGCGTAAGATCTTTTTTTCAAGAAATAATTTTATTATCTTTTGTAGGTCATCGAAACTTGCAATGCTGTCTTTGTCCTGCCGTTTGCACCCAAAACGATCTTCACATAGTAATCTTTTACGTCGCTAGATGGCAACCGGTGGCCGAAAGGTTTAGTCAACCGGAAAGACCATTTTGTTAACCGGTGACAGCGTTTTGGTCATAGATGTTCAGGATTTTGCTCATTTCTTTCGTGCACAGTGCGGAATTGACCACTTTCGATGCCTGTAAAAGGTAGGGAAACGAGGGTTTTACATGTATGTGTAAAAAAAAACCTTTACTGCATAATTTTACCTGATTATGCATTTAATAAATTTTTACCTCATGCAGGGAATATCTATTTTGGTCTATTTGATCTAGAGATATCAGGTTTTGACTCTAAATTTTCCAACAGCCCACTGTGAAACGTAAGGCCACCTTCGCACATTGTGTGAGAAACTCAATCTAGATGTCGATCTTGGCTGGGCTTCGATCCAGGGATCCAGCAAGCCCGTGCTAGCTAGGGTCTTTCACCCATCTATGATACTACAATCTGACATACCGCGGGGCGGTTGATAAAGTTCTTACTTCTGCGCAATCAGATACCTGTTGGATGAAACTACATTCTTTCGAACTTTAGCCCTAAGCATCCTATTCTACGCTGTCCGGGCAATGAGCCTAAGATATACGAAGCTTGTTGTAAGAGTTCAAACTGCCTTCTATAAAAGAATCTTGTCTTTCCTATTCTATATGCGAAGGTATATGGTAGGATTAGAGATTAATGCCACACATTTTTTTCTAAAAGAATCTCAAGCGCGTCGATATGGAGAGACTATTCTCCTCTGAAACTGTCCAGATTTTTCCTGACCTTCTCGTTTCAGAAAACCGGGCTCACGCGAGCCCCTTGTGCACACACAATGCGCAATTAAAACTTATTAGCACTATGAGAGGTCGACTAATGAATCAAACTATATTTATCGTAGAGAAGCGGTGTGGACGGTCTGCAATACTATGCTAGCCCTGCTCCCCTGAGAAACTTTGGGAGCCACCAGTGCTATGAAGGCCGAGAACAGGGTGACTGAAATCGAGAGTTTGGTATATTAGTTGTTTTACCTGCCTATAATTACTTAAATTATAATGCTTAGAGGAAAATACTTCAGCGCATCCTAAGTAGGTACTAGTTTGGACCATTTTTGGATACGCATTCTGAACTCTGATATGACAAAATAGCATTCGATCCTTTTATAATTTTACAAATGACGGGCATCGCATTCATACCTTTATTCTGAAAACTTTAATTATGACGCTCCGTCTCAACTGACTGTGTTTAGTTATGCTTCGTTGATTTGTTACGTCCAGGAATCCTATTTACACAGGTCAATAGACCTTTAAGAAATTAGTATTTGTTATTCATAAGTTACTAACTTTTTTAATATTTACAATAACTTTTTCTAACAAATATTGTTGTGAGCGAATGAAAAGGAACTTTTTTTGTTTCGGAAAAACAATGACTGGGGCATTTTCGAAAGATTTAACCATTGATGATCATAATACATTTACTTTATTAATGTATGTAGTTACGAATTATATGTAACATTTAAAGCCGACTTTTGAACAGAAAGAATTTTATATTTCAGTCTTACATTTATTAGCAATTTGATTAATGGTATGACTGATTCTGATTGACATGCTCTACTCTAAAATTTAAAAAAATTAGATGAAAACGGCCTACTGGAATTTCCCTGATTTCAGCTGAGGTTAGTGAGGTAATCATGCCGCTGTTAATGTTTATTTTTGCCCGTCTTCTATTATTACTATGTGAAGTATATATATACATTCCAGCAAGAACATCGCTAGTCTCTAATATTGCAAAGATGTCGCCATCGGATGTTGCTAATACAATTTGTTCTTGGGTTGGCATGTGCACATAGATGTTACGTCCTGCTAGCAATCGAATTGGCTTATCTGCAGGAAAAGTGTATCTTCGTAGTTCGAATAACCGGCGCGGATTCTTATTAGGAGTAAGCCGAATAAATTGAAGTTGGTCAAGTTTATATTCAAGTCCGTCAGAAGAAATAATACTGGTAGGTGGAGCTATGCATCTGGCAGGAGGAGCTATGCACTTAGCAGGAGACCTGGACCTAACACGCAGGGGAGGCTCGCCAGGTGAGGGAGACCTGGCCGGAAAATAAGGTATAGTCAGAGCAAGAGAAGAATTTTGTATGCCTGAAGAAGATGATTTGTGACGAGAAACGCCCGGTATAGGGTCGCCATTCGGTAAACACTCGAACTGTCTACTTAAATCTGCAAGAAGAAAAAGTGGATTTTTTTGTATGTTAGTATATTATGAACACCTTGTGGCGAAATCGCGAAACCAGACTAAGGGCACTGCGGGCAGATTGCCCTGAGAAACTTATTGAAAGTTGGTTGAGAAATATTTAGGAAATATTATTCAGCAAGGATCCTTCAAAACTTTCACTGCTATCTTTTGACAGCATATAATTGGCTTTTTTACACACATATATTTCTAGATCGGACAGGCTACTCGTTTTTTGTCTAATCACGTCTTAAACACGTCCAAGAAAAATTAAGCTGATCCGGAAAAATGATCATTTTGGTAGTCAAACAGAAATAGAATTCAAATCTAATTCGGCCAAGTCCGGGAATATGACTTTGATTTGGCTGTGTCTGTAATTTATCTTTCCTAAGCTGAAAGGACCCCGCACAGAATTCATAGTAAAGTGTCTTTCGGTGGATTTTGTTAAAACTTGATAATTTTGTAGGTTATAAGAGTACAATGAAATAACCATAAATAATTTCATTGGTATATTAAAAAAAATGTTTTCTTGTTATTTCTATACGTTTCAAAAACAAATTGGCCTGTTACAAAGAGTCTTGTCCTGAGCTAAGGCGTTTCCGATGTATAAAATTTTTCATCTTCATGCATGCATATACAAATATAGACACATTAATTGCGAAGGGGTGAATTATAAAACCAACTGTTTTCTCATCATATGACATTATATGAGTCTTATTAATGTCTTCTTTATTTCTTATTACATATTATACATTAAGATTTGATGAAATTTAAAAAAATATGTAGTAATCAATGTAATCTAAATAGGTATGAACTTTTGATTATTTAGATGTCCCAAAAAACATATTTTATTTACCATCCGCAGAAATAAGACGCCACAAAATTTTGAAATTCTAGTTTGAAAAATAAAAAACTAAATTTGTGCTAAATTTTTTAAAATCCAAATGAATTTAAATATGCCTATCTTTTCACGTTTCTGTTTCATATATTCTGCTGTTATAATTAATAAAATAAATGTATTACTGGAACAAAATGACATACGAATACAGTGAAGTTAAATCGTTAAAAAATCGGAACAAAATCGTGTTTGATATAAAATAATCAGTAAAAAAAAAGAAGTACACCAGCCGTCCAATTAGACGACGAACGCGGGACTTTCACGTTCCGCAAGACGACGGCGTGAGAGGTCCCCACTATTCTGCACTGATAGCGTGTGCCGTCTAGAGCGAACTTATGTGTTAAGTGAAACGTTAGGTCGTGGGCCTTTCACAGAAGAAAGTGGAGGGTATAGAGTTACGGCCTCCGCCGTCGTTTCGTTGAGCGTTCGCCCGTCGTTATGTTGATCCAGTCGCCTTGCCGGAGGTCGTCTTGTTGGACGGCTAGTGTATAATATTAAATCATATTTCCACTTTAACTATTCATTTAAGAACGCCATTGAGCATTATCACTTTAGAATGACAAAATAACGCTCCCTTGAGCTGACCTCTATGTTATCATACATCTGTTGCATTCCTTGGAAACCCCGAGGCGAGAATTTGGAAAAAAGAGGAATGGAATGAAATGCGGATTATATTGGATAAATTATTACTTGCGGAAAAATTAAAAATGTTTTTGAAATTCTACATTCATTATAGTATTATATTCACCAATAGTATTCAGGATAACCGTCAAGATGAAGACCAGAATATAAGCGATATCCATTTTTTCAATTAGGAGAAACATTGATTAGTGCTTTAATTGAGGATTTGATTAACACTATGTATTTAAAGACTCTTCTGATGTTTTATTAATATGTTATCTTAATCTTGGCCTTAAAAAATGTAGGTGCCGAGCCTGTGCTTTTGAGATGCTGATATTTGTATTTCATAAATCAGGCCAATCACAGAAAAAAATAAATGTTAAAATGTGTTACAGGTAAATTTTGGAACTGTTATCAAGGCCCCCGCGCTAATTGTATGGGAAAATGGCTTTCGGTGGATTTAGCTGAAACTTTGTAATTTTTAAGGTTATAAGTGCTGGATGAAATATCCGTAAAAAATATTAAAAAATGGACAGTTTTAGCGCTATGCGGCACTAAGCGCTCAAGATCAGTGAATAAATCGAATTACAACAGATTTTGTTACAAAAGCGATGTCAACATAGAAATCATGGTTCAGATCGTGGTCTGTCATATTTTCGCCTACACTGTTGACTCATATAGCGCGCTTCTCAAAACGATCAAATGCTAAGCATCCAAGATTTTAACTTGACTAATTAATAACTTCTTTAAAGGCAGAAATGGTACCCAAAGTAACATTAGTAACTAGTGTGCACATCGATAATAACAGTGTACCCTTCGCCAGAGGGCCGAACACTAAGCGCCCATGATCAGCGAATAGAATCAATCCTAGTAGCTTTAGCGACACAAGCGATGTCTGTATACGAAACACGCATCAAGAAGTGGTCAGTAACATGTTTAGCCAAACCAATGACAATATGAGTCAACACCGTTGACTTATATAGCGCGCTTCTCAGAACGGACAAGCGCTAAGAGCAGAAGATTTGAACTTGATTAAGAAATTACTATTTCAAAGGCCTTTCACAAAAGAAATGACAGACAAACATATCGTCGTCGATGAAAATAATGAGTGAATGCTGCATGATGAACGATTGTCACTTTTTAAAGCAAAAAGCGAACGACTTCAAAATGAGCGACGA
>NC_046661.1:74506114-74522410 GCF_010883055.1 Belonocnema kinseyi | reverse complement strand
AAAGCTTTCCGATAATCAATCCAGGCCATCGATAGGTCACGCTGGTAGAATGCTGCATCTTTGCAGACACATCTATCGATGAGCAGGTTCTCCCGACATGCGACTACGCCTTTCTTTGAGCCTCGTTGTTCATACATTTCTTTCCACACAGCTTCAATTGCCCGAACAATCCTATCATTTCAGATAGCTGTGAATATCTTATAAGGCGTGTTCAGACAAGTTATTGGCCTGTAGTTCTTCGGGTCAACTAAGTTACCTATTTTCGGCAGGAGTATTGTGCGCCCTTTCACCAACCACTCTGGAATCGGCTCTTCCGACTTCAAATATGAGGTGAAAATACGGGCCAAATGCTGATGGGTTGAAGAAAACTTCTTCCACCAAAAGGTTTTGATACAGTTTTGATACAGTTATGAGGGCAGCACATAACTCCTTGAAGCTATTTATATTTTATGAGTCTTCGTCCAGTCTATGCTGAACTTCGTAGACTTCTCTCCAAAATACTTCGACCTCCTCTGGTTTGGGTGGATGTTCGACAGTAACTGGAACGTCTTGGAAGAGTCGAGATGGGTCAGAGAGAAACTGTTGATTTTCTCTGATCCATCTCTCCCTCCGCTCTAGACCTCTCTTAGCGTCAGATAGTATCCGTATTCTCTCAACAATATGCTGCCTGATGGTCAGCAGCTTTGACTTTTTAAGTGTGTGATAACGGGTCCGGAGTTCGCGCGCGAACTTTCGAACCTTGGCGGTAAAATTTCTGCCAGATGTGATGTAGTCAATCACACATTGAATGCGGGACGAGTACTGTCTTGCCCAGCCTATCTTTATGGCAAGTTGATGCATTCGCCTTTTGGTCTTATGATCAGCCGTTGGTTTTGTTTTACGGTTCGCATTGGCCAAAGCTCTCGCTGCATTATACGCACAATAATTGATAGCCCAGAGGTCGGATTCACCGGAAAAATGTCCACGAAGCTCGTCATCCATTTCAGCCAGATCTTTAGGCTTGAGAGAAACCTTGGCGTTGATGTTTCTCCGGGTCGTAAAGCATCGCTCTTCATCTATTGGATTCCTGCCCGCGGTTGGTCTTAGTGTCGCCTCTCTTTCTTTGTTGCCGGCTTGTTCTAGCTGTGGTAGAGTAGGCGTTCCGCTTACATAGCCCCTTTTGCGGAGTAGTTCAGCATGATTTCGCAGACGTTGCTGCGAAAAGTGCGATAGCTCCGGGTGTTTCTCGCACCACAGAGCATGCAGCCGTGCCATGTAACTCCATTCACGGGCCACACTCGCATCGTAGCAGTCTAGCAAGTCAATGACATAGGACCAGACAATAACGAAACGTTTCTCGGTTATTACTGCACATGTAAGCTAAATCCACCGAAAGCCATTTTCCCATAAATTTAGTGCCGGGTCCTTGAAGATATTGTTGCAAAAGTTTTACCAAAGTTAGGAAAATATTTCTGATGCGATCTCCTGTGTCACGCCTAAGTGAGAAAATATGGGTAGAATATAGGATCACTAACCAAAAACACAAACAAAACATAGGTAATGCTTATAAATATCCTCTGAGCAGGCCTGGCGAGATGAAGGGGAGGGGGGGGGGGGATAACGAGGAAATTCTCCCCGGGCCCAAAGCTTTCATTAGACTGAATTTGAAATTTTTTAATTACATAAAGGGCATGCAATTCTTGTATGTTATTGCAATTCTTCTAAATAATGTGAGTTCTTATGCGAAAATTAATATCATACTACACATGGTTATTATTTTTATATTTCAATGATAAGCGTTTATCGCAAAATGGTATAAAAAAGATAGCCAAAGCGATAAAATCTCGCAAGTTATCAGAAAGACGTGTCGCTAGTTTCCAAAATTTTCTAAGAGACTTCAAAGACAAAGAAGATAATTGTTTAGCATTAGAGATCCGATTAAAAAAGTTTAACGAATCCTGACATGAGTTTCAGACAGTTCAGTCCGAAATAGACGATTCTTCCGACGAAGTTCCGAAACAACAACGTCCGCCTACTCATGGAAATCAACGTAATTTGTCCATTGCCTCATTTGCAGTGAGTCAAGGAAATTCAGCAGACAATGGCTCTCAAAGTAAGTATATCATTACTGAATTGTATAAACAGCTGAATCTCCAAAAAACAGAAATCGTCATGCTGGTATCACACACACACTTCAAGTTCCTGTATTCTAACGTAACCATAAGATTACAATTACACCATTAATTTCCAGAAGTTATTCACCTGACTGCTTCTTTTTGACTCAGAGGGATTTGTATAAACAGGTGATTATTTTCTTTATTACAATGTCATGATGGTGAAAAGAAGATTCAAGTCAACCCCTTCAATCATTTCGTTTTATCCGCTTGACATGTGGATTGTCACCATTAGCCTTTCTTTCCATGAGATTTCTACTGTAGCTAGCTGACGAGAGTGAAAAAGTACACTCAGAAGGTAGCCGAATTATTCAGAGAGACTTTTACCTCGATGACTTTCTCTCAGGGGTTCCAAACACCGAATACATAAACAAAGTTAAAAAAGAAACAGAGTCAATCTCAGAATCTGGGGAATTTGAATTGGTAAAATGGGCTTCTAACAATCATGATATCATTAAGGAAGCGTGGACTTCAACGTCAAACGTGTGCTCAAATGTGGAAATCAAAACTTTTAACTTCATTTGGAATTACAAAGAGGAAATTCTTGAATACCAAATCTACCGACCGGATCAAGCCCTTATCTTATACAAGATACCTATATTCTCTATAATTTCTTGAACGTTTGATCGGCTGAAACTTGCAGCACTACTGATCTTTGAAAACAAAATAATAGTTAAGAAATTATATTAATTGAAGATATGATGGGATCAAGCCGTACCCCTGGATCTACACATGACTTGGACTCACTGTCTATGAAAAATACTCCAATTAACTAAGGTGAAGATTGCCAGATTTGTACTGAGCGATTACATTTTTTGGATACAAATTCATGGACCGTTTGACGCTTCGAATAATGCCTACGGAGCCAAAAACTATCATCGCACGACAATCATAACGGAAATTCATTATTTGCATCTACGTTGCGCTTAATCAAGAAAATCGTCTTTTAAGCGTACCTCATTACCGAGACTGGAGTAAAGTGGAGCTTTCCTTTTGGCTAATCTTCACAGTAACGTTTGCCAGGCTCTGAACCTCTGGTGTGATACTACGATGACACCCGTCTGTATCAGCACCTCCTCCAACCACTAAAAGATCTATATGGCCAGCAGGGTTAGCGAAATTTAAGGACTAGTGCCAAATGTCATTTGGAGGCCACAAATCTTATTGATAAGCATGCCAGCATTCTAGAAACTGTATAACTCGATTAAGACATGCAAGTATTGGTCGAATTGCACCAGATAGTGAAATTTGCTCCAGAATTGAAATGGTTACAGAAAAAGGTACTACAATCGTCGGGATTGCTGATTTGTCAGTGGACCTTCAAAGAAAGAGTGATAAATGCTCTTAATATTATAAACTGATTTTGCTAACAGTTAATAAAGAACAATCGAAGTCACTTCTCACGATTATCTGGATATAACTTTCATATCATCAGGTTCAAAGCTACATTGTTTCGGAGTTTAGTCCTAAGCATCCTATTCTACGCTATCCTGTATGGGGTCTGAGATATACTGGGCCTATCAAAAAGGTTCGAATTGCCTTTTATAAAAGAATGTTGTGTCTCCTATTCCATACGCCGGGGAATGCAGTGAAAGTAGAGAAGGTAGCTTAACATTTAGCTTAACATATCAGGATAGCTAATAGATTTTATGCTTTCACGATGATTCATTTTGATAAAAAGAGATATTTCGGGTTTCACTCGTGTAAAAAACTACGAATTGTTTGCCGACGTTTCGTGAACATTGCAGTTCACATCTTCAGGGCTGACCTGAAACTGAGGTATGAGGTCATGATGTTCTTAGGTATACTTTCTACGATGCGTGTGATTGGCCAGAGCGCCCCACCGTGGGGACTGGTAGCACTTGATTGGCTAATCAAGTCTTTTTTTAAATAATCCGGGAGAACGGAAAGCCAAATCGGATTGGTATTATATCCATTGTTCCTATTGATGTTATTAGGGTGTTTTAAGATTTCGGTTGCTTCTCTATGCTTTCTTGGAAATTTGTCATGTGTTTTTGCAATGACTGTTGTTTCGATATGATGTTCAGCAAGTGCTGATTTCAGGATAGCTGTATCTTGGGTGGAAAAGATCTTTACTATGTGCAGGCTACCTAGAATATGTCTTAGAAGGTTTTATGATTTCACGTGAGTCTGCCTATCAACAATATAATTGTCTTTTTCAAATGACATATTGGCTCAATGAGAGGTATGTACACTAGCCGTCCAAGCAGACGACGAACGCGGGACTTGCACAATCCGGCAAGACGACGACCGTCGTTTCGTTGAGCGTTCGCCCGTCGTTATGTTGAGTGGGTCGTCTTGCCGGAGGTCGTCTTGTTGGATGGCTAGTGTAGCTATATTTATACATATGAAAGCATGTGCGCGGTCTTCAATATGGATACGCTGGAAGATCTTTTTCATGTATTAGCTGTTGACGCCTATACTAACTTATATTATAATGCTTAGAAAAAGGTCGTATGCATCTTCAGTAGATACTAGTTCAAATCAATTTTAGCAACGTGATTTAAACTCTGAAAAGACAAATGACATTTGATCCGTTTCTAATTTTACAAATGGCATACTTCTTATTTGTGTCTTAATTTTGTAAATTAGAATTATGCCGCTTAGTCTAATTTTACTGTATTTAATTATATTTTGCCGACTTGTTGCATGCAGGGGATCTGCATCCAGGAAATTAGTATTTGTACTTCGCAAGTCACTCACGTCATTAATGTTTACTTTATTTTGCTGTATCACGAAAAACAAATAAATTATTATTTTTTTAACGAGAGAGAAAAGGTTAGTGAGTTGTAGGCTCCAGAAGCTACGATCCTGGTTCTTTAAGGCAATCAATCCCGGCAAACGCCACAGTTGGATGTGAAGGTTTCAACTCTGAATCTTTTTTAGAATTACCAACCTTTGTACAATGTTCGGAGGAACGGTGTTAACGGACCAGATGAAGTGGTTTCAGAGGAACAGCCTTTTGCATCTGACTTGCGATCGACTGAGCCTGAGGCTGGCAAGCCGGGATTTTGTTAAGCTGGCTAAGAAATGAAGTTTAAATATTTCTCAGGCAGCCGATTGTATGAACCACAAGATGAACTTTGTAGCCTTGGTACAGCCTGCTCGGCTCGAAAAAAGGACCTGATGTTTCGCCCATTTTTCTTACTCCTTTGCTGTGATATTACCATTGACTGGTTCCGAGAATTCAATCACGTAAATTATTTTGGTCTTTAGATCTTGGAGGAAAATTTTAGGATTTGTAGCACTGATACTTTGAATCCGCGAAAACGAGAAATTCCAGTAGATCTTACACTGAGAACGTGTCCAAATGTCTCTGACTCTTTCTTGCACGCTTGGCAGTTGTTATTGCCTACAGGTGCATTCATTATACGCTCTCGGTAAACTAAGGTGTCTATAATGCCGTTTTGACAAGCAAAAAGAAATCCCTCTGTTTCCGATCTCAATCCAGTAGATTTGAAAAACATGTTGGATAGACCCATCGATAGCTCTTCTCTACGTATAATGGCATAAAATTTACCATGAAGGAGCTTGTCAGCAGGTTTTTTTAGTAGAAGCAAACGTTCTGCTTTCTGCATACGACTTTTAAGCACCAAAGATGTTAGTGGTGCTGGGCCATCTGCAGTATTGCTGGAATCAAATGGGAGACCAAGCTCCTCTGCTGCTCTATCTGCGGTACGGTAGAGAAACGCCGCAACAATGACAAATTCATGTTAGTGTAGAATTTTCATTAGAGAATCTGAGGTTTTTCGGAACTGAGCAGGCTGTAGCTAGAACCGTTGTTCGATGAAGACACCCTGAGCTCAGCAAACCTTTACCCTCTTTATCTAAAAAAAAGGTGTATACGAGATATAGGAGTTCTAGGATGATGACCTCGATGGATCGATGATTATCGATTGTAATCATCACCGGTCATAGGGATCAGTACCGTGCATCCTTCAACTAACCACTGCGGGATGGGTTGTTCTCTGTTTTAGAAAGTAGTGAATATACGAGCTAGATGTTAGTGCGTAGAATTGAGCTTCTTATAACAAAATTTGTTGATTTTATCTGGCCCTGGTGCTGAAAATTTTTTAGTTCTAGCGAAAACTTTCTTCACTTCATTAGTAGTTATTATTGGAAACTCCTATTTTGGACGTTGCAACAGTTGCCTCTGGAAAAAGTTACGAAACAGTGAGATATCTGAAGCATCCTCATCTAACTTATGAGTATATCCATATACCCGCTCTCGGAAGACTTGAATGTCTTCTCGACTAGGCGGATTTTCAACGGCACATGACGCTTTGTTGAAAAGACGAGAGGGTTGAGTAGAAAAGGTGGAATTTTTTTGAATTCACTTTACTCGCCTTACAAGTCGCTCTTTGGCTATTGAAAGAGCTCTTATTTTTCGCTTCCAGTGCTGCTTGATAGTCAATAGTTTACATTTGTTCAGCGTGGGATTAGCTTTCCGTAAGTTTTGAGCAAGTGCTCTAACTTTTAGAGTGAACTTCTATATTGATGTTATGTAGCTAATCACGTACTAAACATTGAATGTATGCCATATAGGCCGTTTCAATTTTAAACTAAAGCTGTGCAATAGGCTCGCGAATCTTACTCAGACGTACTATAGTATTATTACTTCTATTTTCGCTGAACAGAGAGACCGCCTTTTTGTAAAATACACAGTTCAGATTCCAGAGATCAACATCTTCAGGGAGCAAATCAGGGAGAACAGTATTAGCTTCAGCTAATTTGCCCATCCTAAGAAACATTTTTTGGTGGATTTTTGATCTTCTATTGTTCATTTTGGCATTATGGGCTGTCTGCAACTGTGGTCTTGCTGGAACGAGTGGTATGTTCTCTGGAGGATTTTGCTCTTCTTCTTGATAAAGAGCGTCATATTCCCCTTTGCGTAAAAGGATACCTGATCTGTTAAATACTGGGGCGTTTTATGAGCATATTCCGGGTACAAATTGACCCAATGTTCATGCAACCTTTGCCTGTATCCTCTTCGCGCCGGTGAGCTTCCTTGTCAACAGGTAAGGATGTCCCTTCTCTTGGAAGGGACAAATTAGTTGCATTGGGGAGTTAGCGCAATGCAACGTGGCTGCCTGCAAGAGCCGGAGCTCTCGGGCGATTAGATCACCACTGCCCTACGCTAAATATTATTATTATGAGAGAAGTGGTAGGCTCCAGAAGCTACGATCATGGTTCCTCACAGCAACCAATCGCCACTTACCTCCGCCACATATTATTATTATTATTTGAAATTTTTGTCACAGGCTTAAGATGGTTACTGCCTAATATGTCGAAGGCATTTTTGGTTAGAGTTGGATTTTCATCTGATTATATAGCACGGGGCTGTCCCGGTATATATCATCAGTCACGGACGCATTTTTATAATGCAATCAAGTGATCTGAAGAGAGCAGTCTGCCCCAACATATTGGAAAAAGCATGGTTATTACCCCATTATTGAAGGACTGGGTTGCAGTCAAGTACACGATAGAGGCACCTAAAGTTTAAGGTGAGTTCCGAACGACCAGAACCTCGGTAAAGGTATATAGAAAAGTTTTCAGAGGTACAGGCTCAGGGAGCGAACATCAGACCTCTGAGGTGACGTCCGAGTGTATAATTAAAACAATAGGATTGCTCCCCCTGTAGAAAAATTAATATAGGTGAATCATTATAAATTATTTTCTGTAATTATGAGTAGCTTGTAAAATTTCAAGCCGCCTTCGAAACACAAAAAATATCATATTTTAGTCTCACTTTTTTGTGTACTTCACTTAACTACCTGGCCGGAAAATAAGGTCTAGTTAGAGCAAGAGGCATGTGAGGACAATGTTGTCTTTCCGATAAATAAACTTCAAGTGAAAAATATTATTTCAAGGATTTTCAGTTTTGAAAAAAGTGGGAAGTTTTTAACTAGTCATTGAGTTGCTGAATCGATGAAAAAAACCTCACTAAAAATATAATTAGGTTTCAAGAAAATGGAGGAGGAATTTTTTATTTCACACGAGGGTCACGTTTTTTAAACTTTGAACCTTGATAAAAAATCCAAATTTAAATGTTAAAAGGGGAAGATTTTATTTTGTCTATAAAAATTTGGCAGTCATCATTAGTCATTCAGCTTGATGCGATTGCTCATACGCAAAGAAAATCATTACTTCAGGCTGTTTATTAGAATTTTTTTGTCATATTTACGTGGAAATAAATGTGCAAATACATATGGTTTCAATATACTTAAAATCAGTTAGCTATCACAAAAATTGCGGGAAAAAATATTTTTAATTTGCGTAGGGTACCTAAAACTCAAAAATGACATCCACTGGTACCCATCTCTTGCGGTTTGCGAGAAATTTACATTTGGAAAATCACGCTTAGAGTTCTACATGGATTTCAAGTGCACTGTTCCGAAATGTCACCAGAATTTCCACTTGTATTTTCATATGAATGGTGTATCCTAAGTACCCTTTATTTATATTTTACTGTAAGCATGATTCGGGTTTAAGCGGAAAGTTGTCCACGTCCACTATAACTCAAAGTACTTTTTAGTTCTGAAATTCGGACAAATTCTTTATTAACAAGGAATGCTATTCGAATTTTGTTTTTTACAACACACATTTTTGTTTTATTATAGTATTTTATTCACCAATAGAATTCAGGATAACCGTGAAGGTGAAGGCCAGAATATAAGCGATCTTTATTTTTTCCAGTTAGGGGAAACATTGATTAATGCGTTAGATAAGAATTGGATTAACACCATATATGCAACAAATATTCTAATATTTCATTAATACGATATCTTAATCATAATCTTAAATATAATAGGTGCCGAGCTTGTGCTTCTGAGATACTGATATTTGTATTTCATAGATCAGTCCAATTAAGAAACGAAATTGTGTTATATCTCAACCGGAGCTATTTTCGGAAAAACAAAGCGATTTTCTCGAATGGTGCTTCGATTAAACGAATTGAGCCGCCACACAGTAATAAATATGGGAAAAAATTCAAGCCACATGACGATTTTAATCAAATTATTAAAAAAATTTGTATTCTTCTCTACAAATTTTATATTTAATATTTCCAGTGAGAGAATTATTATATCTACCCATATATATTTTTTAATTGTTACTGTTTTTTAAATTTAATAAAAATTCTGAAATGCTGGTGTCATTCTGAGGATGGATTCGTATTCAGCGATCCAAAAAACATATAGTACACCTAGTTAACTCTATGCAGACTCCGGAAAATATTTTGTAGTCCTGCGTTATTTTCGAACAATTTCCACTGATGTTGAGGCAAGTCGTTTAATAATTAATTTTAAAAAAATATATGGCTGGTTATAATAATTCTCTCACTGGAAATATTAAATGTAACATTTTTAGAGAAAAACAGAAAAAAAATTGTATTATTTAATTAAAATCGTCACGTGGCTATCTAATGCTCACTTTTTTGGTGGTGCACTGAAAAAAAGGATTACTGGTACCAAGTAATTTTACTTGGCTGAAGTAAGTGAAAGTCCTATTTATTTTCAAAGAAACATTTATTAGAGGCAAATAAATACGACCTGTTGGTCGAAGGGAAATATTTCTTTCAATCAAAGAAATATTAATTTAAGACAAAAAATATACATTTTATACCAAATGAATGATTCATGGTTCGAAATGAATGTCGCATGAATTGGAATGAATATTTCTTTGAGATGGGGAAATATGAATTGAAGGAAAGAAATGTATTTTAAGGTCAAGAAAATATTTTATAGGTTAAAAAAAACTATTTTCCCACCGCAAATTTCTGAATATTTGAAGCACAAAAATATATCTCTTGATTCAAAAAATATTTCTTTGGCCTAGACCATGCGCTAGTGCAATAAAGTAGTTAGATCTTCAATTGTCGTATACATATTTTCCTAAATAAGCAACTGGATTCTTTTAACCTAAATTATAATTATCATTGTTATTAATATACATATTTAATTTAAACAAATCACGTAATTTTAAATCTTGATGAACCTCAAACAGACAAATTCGATGAAAAATCCACCCCCAGCATGAATTGAACTTGGGTCCATCGAGTGTAAAGTCCACAACGTTGACCACGACGCTAACGTGACATGGAAATTTCAAGGCGGAAAACCCTATTTAAACCTCGCCATAAATGCCAAAGAAATATTTTTTTGAATCAAAAACATGGATATTTAATTTAACAATATATTTCTTTAATCTAAAGAAGTATTCCATTGAAACAAGTGACGCCAAATTGTTAAGCTTATGACTTAAAAAAACGATTACTTCGTTGGAATAAATGTTTATTTGTTATGAATAATTTAATTATAGTAATCAAATGAAATATTTTCTTCCACTGAAAAAATAGAAATTTATGTAAACACAATACCTTTTTTATCTGCATAAATGCTCCACTGCTATAAATGCATGCACCCTTTGTGACAAAAAAAAATATATACTGTAATTCAATAAATATTATTTTGAATTAAATTATTATTTCATTGATTTAAATAAACCTAAATTCTTGATTCAAGTATGAAAAAAATATTGATTCAAACATGTCCCGAATCAGTTCAAAGAGTTCCATCTTTGAATCAAATATATATTTCTTTGAAAGACAAGTCACATTTCAATGAATGACCTTTTGAATTAAGGAAATCATTTTCTTAAATGTAAGAAATATGTATTTCAATCAAGAAAATATAGCCAAAGAATTCATTTTTTTAGATCAACAAAAGATATATGCCTGCTTTTATTAAAATTACTTCTGTTAAAGAATATTTTCTTGATGCTAAGAAATAGGATTCAAGTAAATGCATTTACTTAGTGCTGAAAATTATTTTTTCAGTATGTTAAAGTACATTATATTTTGCTCTAAAAAAATTCTTTAGATCTTGTCGCATCCAATTTTTAAAAATCAATTTTTTATTACCTAAAATCATCAACAAAATAATTATTTTATAATTATTCAACAATTACATATAATAATATTTTATATCCTTTTCTTTTTTTAAATCTCGAGAAAACGACCTTTCAGTCAATAAAATCCCATAACTTTTAAAACTTTTATAGGAAGCGGTAAGAAAAAAAAGTTCGATCCAAAACATAGATTTCTCAAAAAATAATTTTTCTATGTTTTAAAAGTTCTTTATTCAAAAATATTTGTTCTCTCCCCAAAAATACCAATAACTGTACCATTGCTATTGTCAGAAGTATAATTACATTTTTCCCGAGGCCTGCTTTCCGTAGGACAATCGCCTTATGGTCTTTATTTTTATTTTACTTTCTTTTATGTAGTAAAAGGAAAAACCGTTATGTACAAATAATTGAAAACATTGATATCTTTCGATTTCTGTAAATTCTATTAAAGTGTCGCTTCGAGGGTAGCGCTTCCTCTTCTCTATCTATCCTTCGCTTCTCCCACTGACTGGCTCTTTCAATCCCCCTCCCACTCTACCTATCCCTCACTTCTTCTACTTCTCTCCCTCTCCGCACTCTCTCTCTCTCAATATATCTCTTTCTCTCACCATATCTCTCTCTCTCATTGGTTCTCTTGTCTCCATCCTTCGCTCTCACACTCAAACTGAGTCTCTTGACAGTATTAGCAGTTTATACTGGCATGCGCATGTTCAAATAGTTCAAATTAAAACACTTCAATTGATATCATACGAAGTTATGACATCTGCCAGGCGTCCCACGACGGCTAATGTGTATTTTATTATAAGTAAGGTCAATTGATACTAACGTCTCGTGGGACCACCAAAAGGAAGCACAGCCGCGTACATACCACGCTGGTAGATGGGAGAGGTTTATTAAGAAAAATTGCGAACTCTCGAATAGTAGTGTTAATGAAGAATATATTTAAAGAAAAGTAATGGACAGCTTATACATAACTTGAGTGAACTCTCGGAAACATCAATGAACTCATTCTCTTATATAGGATTTCCATAACGCTGTGGAGGACGTCGAACACGCTTTGGTCGAGTTTGACCTGGCGCCACAGAAATAACATCATCGGTATCACTGGTTACACACTCGCGATTGACTCGCTGAAGCTGTTGAGGCATATCTCCGCCTCTTTTTGTCGACTCGTAGGTCTGCGATACCATAGGTATCCGAGGGAGGAATTCAAAGGGGCTCTTCCCCGAGGTTTTGTTAGGCGATTCATTCAGATTTCTCTTAACGACATTAAGACATTTGTCCCAATCTTTTCCCTGAGGGTTGAGAACGCTTCCTTGTATCGCTGGAATTAGTGTATAGTTCGTTCTTTCTACCAATCCGTTTGCCTAGGGATGGCGAGGAGAATTCAGAGAGTGTCTGATGATTTGTTTGGAGCAAAACTCTCTAGATTTTTCAGAAGTGAAGCACGACCCTCGATTCGAGATAATCCTTGCGGGTGCTCCATAATCTAATATTACGTCTTCCAAAGATTTAATAACATTGATTACAGAATTATCGCGCACAGCTTTCAAGACAACAAATTTTGTTAAGGTATCGGTGATCACTAACATATACATGTTTCTCGTTGCAGACTTAACAAATGGGCCCACATGGTCGATGTGAATCAATTCGAAGGATCGGTTTGATGGGATGCAACTCACTAGTCTGTGTCCTCGCTTAAGCCTTTGTTAGCATACATTGAACGCAACTTCGAATGTGTTGGCGGATATATCGTCTCATTGACGGAACATGATAAAATTTTCACCTTTTCGATAAAGTACGAACAATGCCGGTGTACCTCTGAAGATCGTGGTAGCGAATCACCATGCTTTTCCTTAATAGGTCAGGAACCACATATAACAACTTGTCATTTACTCTTTCATATAAAATGCTATTTCTCTATTCGTAATCTCTGACTTCGATTTGCTCATGTTTCAAACGCTAGCTCGCTAGTTTACTAAAAATCTCGCGTTTTCGCTTAAGTTTTTCGTTTACGTATTGACACATCAATATCTCATTTTTATGATTTGCAATGCTAAAGACACCTGTCGCACTCTCAGATGAATCGTCTTCATTGTCATCGCAACTGGGAGTTCTACTCATTGTATCAACATGCGGCATTTTCTCTCCCGCCCTGTCTACAATTTCAAATTTATATTCTGATAATAGGTCATCCCATCGAATGATCTGTGGGTTTTTTTGTGCGTCGAGTAATCGCACATACCGGATGGAAACTTAGGTCATTCGCTTTTTGAAGCGAACATGCCGCTCAGCCCTTTGAAATTGCATCCGTATGCAGTTCAGTGACTTGCGATGATGAGTAGTATTTTAAGACAGGTTCGATAGCTAATTTCTCGCGAATTTTATTGAACGAATTTTTCTCAGCTGCTCCCCATACGAAGGGTCGAATTTTTTCAGTAAATCATACAAAGGTCCGGCCACTTCCGCAAATTTATATACATAACGACGCAGGGAACCTGCCATGACTAGAAAATGTCGCAGACTATGAACGTCCTTCGGTACAGGGAATTCTAGGATTGCTTTGATTTTATCTTTTCTTGGTTTAATGCCCTTTTTAGAAATTTCATAACCAAGATAATTTACACTCGACGTCAAAAATCTACATCTTTGTATATTTATTGTTAAGCCTGCTTTTACAAGAGCTTCTAACACAAGGATTAATCTCTCTTTTAATTCTTTCCATGAATTGCCTGGTATCAAAATATCATCTAAGTAAAATAATATTTTTTGACTTCTTAACGTTCCTAATACCTTGTATATTAATTTAGAAAAGTAAAACAGTGCATTCATCAGCCCGAAGACAATGCGAGTAAGTTATACATGTAGCCCTGTGCTAAATCTAGCGTAATGAACATTGAGCTGTCACCTATCATTGCCAAGTGATCATCGATATCCGGTAAGGGGTAATTTCATTCGCATAGTTTGTTGATTAAAAAACCTAACTTACGGTAATCACTTAAAATTTCTTTGATAGTGGAACGCTCAGAATTACTCGCGCTATGTGGTTCATTCCATAAAGGAGTACTGCCCTCCTTTTCTTCGATCTCCATTTTGAGCAAAGAAGTACAACCTAATTCCGCCAAATTTCTTGAAACCGCAACATAATATTCATTAAGAGTATTCACTAGATTGTCTATAATTTCATTCGCTGGGTTACCTTCGTAGATGAGCTCTTCTTCGAAGACAGGAGATCTTCCTGCATGTCTTGACACGTTGAGAGGGGGTAACGGTGACACTTCTCCTCGAAAGAGTGTGGTATCTTTTTTTAACGACATTTAGAACAGGCATATTCAATTCTTCGCTCTCACTTCTGATCACTTTTATGAAATAAATTGACCGCAATTGAATGCTTTCTGAATTCACAGAACGAAATTAAGACACTCTCGCACTAACAGCTGGTATCTCCAATAAAAAGGCATCTTCTCTCTTCTTAAACTGTAAGGTGTCTCCTTCCTTGAAGTTATCGACCGTTGGGGCATCCATTAATGATCTACCGACCATTGCATCTACCTCCTGATGGTCATCTGGCACAACGTGAATTTTAATATCGCGAACTATCACTCCGTCAACAGTCATATCGGCCATTATGATACCGGCTGATTCAATTTTGTAACTTTCAGTTCCCCAACTCTTGAGAACAACACTAGCTTTTTTAATTTGACAATTTATTGAACGCGCTTTCGAAATTTTAATAGTACAATCCGAACTTCCAGGGTCGATTTGCCCCCTAAGATTAATACCGTTCACGAATATCGGTTTTAAATATTTGACCAGCGCTTGATCTCTTGAAGTGCTTTCACTTTTATTTAGTTCCGGTTTCGCTCCGCAATGCCGTTGAGTGTGTCTCTTCGCAAGACACTTCCTGCAAGTTTCTTCACTTATAGGTTCCGGGCAATTTCTAGAAAAATGTCCGTACAGTTGACAATTCTAGCACTTTGGTTTGCCTTCCTCGTTATTGATAGGTGGACGACGATCGGGTTGACTGCGATGCAGCCTATCACTATCCTTCTTTGCCTCCTGCGTTCTGTCAGTTTTGGCGCTTGGAATTTCAGCGCTCCTATCACTGGAAGTCGATTGTCTCAAATTTAGTTGATTATATTTAGTGTGTCCGGTTTATCCATTCTAATCCACTCTACGCGTTAAGTGTTGAGTTTGTCGAAGGAAATTATATCGTGCAATAGGTCGTCGACATTTTTGTGAGTGCGTGCAGCCATTGCACTATATGTGTCCTTGGACCAAAGTCCCACCAACACCTGTTCTTTAGTGTCGGGAAAATCCAACCCTAACTCTATGCACAACTTTACTTTCGCGTAAAAATAAGTAGTTATTAACTCGTTTTTCTCCTGGACTCTTTGAGACATCTTTTTCCATTGAGACGATTTACTTTCTGCAAAGACATACGGACCCCAAAAGGCTGTTTTAAATTCCTTCTAGCCGATAAATTCTCCTGCTCTGAGATAATATCAGTCACGAGCACCCTCTTTCAAATGTATTTTAGCGGATCCTCCTCTTCCGATTCCTGAGGGTCTTCTTCCTGGACTTTTAATAACTGGGGGAGAGGCAGGCAACATCAGGCTATTTTGGTGTTGCTGCGCAAACGCCTCGAACTGATCAGCCGATATTTCCGGGATCACATTGCTTTCACCAATTGTAGCCGCCATATTGAATTTTAAGCGTCTCAAAAAAAAATTCACTTGATTTCACAGGTTATTTTCCCCACAAAAGCACTAATGGAAATCACTCTCTCTACACACCGCGCGACAATTCCAGGGATATCGATGAATCCCACTTCTGAAATGTTGGGAACACCAAAATGAAGCACAGCCGCGCACATGCCACGCTTGTAGATGGGAAAGGTTTATTTAGAATAATTATAAACTCCCGCATAGTAGTGTTAATGAAGAATATATTTAAAGAAAAGAAATGAGCAGATTATACATAACTTGAGTAAACAGTCTCTCGGAGACTGGGTTGCGCGCGCAACCCATTTCTCCTCTTCTAAATTTGAAAAGTCGAAAGTGCACGATTGCCGGTCGGAACACTTCGGCGATTCTATTTATATCTCCATCTACTTTAAAATAAAATGAAGAGTTTGAGATTTTAATATTTCCAGTTTTCGATGCTGGCGATTCTCATGATTTGAATTCTTCGCGCGCCTCTTTATATGCGTATA
>NC_046661.1:74503183-74506014 GCF_010883055.1 Belonocnema kinseyi | reverse complement strand
TGATGATAATATTATAATTATGTTATATTGTAATAGTCTTATTTATACCTTGATCCGCATTTGAAAGAAATTAAAGAAATTGGCGTTTTCGGAATTCATCTCGTTTGGACAACAACTCAATTAATTGATTGAAAAATTAATTATTTTGTTGAAAATGTAACTATTTTTTTTAAAAACTCCTCTTTTCTATCAAAAGTTCAACTACTTTGTTAAGTTTTTTTTTTATTTGAAGGTTCATCTATTTCTTTGAAAATATTTTTTTGAAACTGACAATTAAACAATACCATTTTTGGTTAAAAAATCATGTATTTTGTTAAAAATTCGTCTTTCTTTGTAGAAATTAAATTGTTTTATGGAAAATTTATACTTTTTGATTAAAAATTACATTTTTTGGTTGAATTATCAACTGCAAATATTTTTTGTTTGCAAAGTTGTTAAACATTAAAATCATAATTTTTGGGTAGAAAATTTGATTATTCACTTAAAGTTGAACTACTTAGTAAAAAAATTAATTTTTTCTTATTAAGGATTCATAATTATAGTTGAAAATTCAACTATTTGCCTTTATATTGGGTTAAAAATTCAGCTTTTTGTAAATAATACTCTTTTTGACTTTAAAATTAAATAATTTCGTTGAAAGTTCATATATTTTGTTGGAAATTGACCTTGTTTGGTAGAAATTTAATCTTTTTGGTTTAAAATATATGTTTTAACAACTTTGTTGAAAATTTATTTTTTTGCTTAAAAATTATTTATTTTAATCTGAAAATGTAACTATTCTAGGATTGATTAAAAAATAATCGTTTTTATTTGGAAATTGAACTATTCCATTTTTGGTTGAAACTTTATCCTGTACACTGTATATGTTAAAACACCAATTATTTGATAGAAAATTAATTAATTTTGTTAAAAAGTAAACCTTTGGGTTGAAAATTGATATATTTTGTTAATTAGATTTTTTCCTAAAATTAAAAAAAAAGCAAAATAAAAAAATTTCCTTAAAATCGTCTAGATTTTTGTTTTAATTTTCTAAAATCTGTTCAAATGCTCACTTAAAATTAATTTTTCGAAGTAAAAAATCATTTTCAATTTTCTTAGCAATCACAACAATATTTGTTATTCTTTTTCAATATTTTACAATTCTCAAAAAGCTTAATTTTTTTTTAATCTGCAAAAATCCACATCGTGTTTCAAATTATTTGAAATAATTTCAAGTTTTAAATTAATTTTGAATCTTTTTTTAAATTAAAATTGTAGCGTTCAAACTTTAAATTTAGCTCATTACAAATATAACAATTCAAGGCTTTCTATTTCGAACCATTCTGTTCAAATTTGTGTAGTTTTGAACAGTTGTTTGTAAAAGATTGTTTTTAATGAACGGTCAAATATTGCCGATAATTAACCGAATTTTCTTTTTTTAATTAAAATATTTTAAATTGAATGGTTTAAAAATAAAATTTTTTTAGAATGAAATAATATTTGAAGTCATAATTGAAAATAATTTCATAAACTAATATCTATTAATTCTTTAATTTTGAACGGATTTAAAATCAATTCTTTTTCAATTTTAAATACGTTAAATTAAATTTAAAAGATTTTATTTAAAAATTCTTTCAATTAATAAAAATCATCGAAAACAAATAAATTAATTTTCTACAAGAAAAAAAAACTAATTTTCAACAAAATTTGTTAAATTTTCAAGGGAAAAGGTGAATTTTTGACCAAGAAGATTAATGTTCTATCAAAAAAACGATTTTCCAACTTAACCAATATATACGATTAATTTTTAATTAATCCTATAATAGTTACATTTTCAGATAAAGATAAATAATTTTTAACAGAAAAAATTAATTTTCAACATAGATGTTAAATTTTCAACCAATCAGATGAATTTTCGATCAAGAAAATTAATGATCTACAAAAGAAGACAAATTTTATACAAAAGACATGAATTTGCAAAGAAATTATTTAATTTCAAAGTCAAAAGAACGAATTATCTACAAAACGTTGAATTTTTTAAGCGAAAAATATGAGATTTCAATCAAAGAGTTAAACTTTCAACCAAATAGTTAAATATTCAACTATAATTAAAAAACATTGTTTCAAAAAAAAGTATTTTTTTTACAAAGTAGTTCAACTCTTAGTGAAATAGTCGACTTTTAAACCCAATAAGATGTACTGTTGATATTTCAACCAAACAATTGCACTTTTCACCAAAAATGATACATTTTCAACCAAAAAGATTAAATTTCTACCAAACAAGGTCAATTTCCAACAAAATACATGAACTTTCAACGAAATTATTTAATTTTAAAATCAAAAAGAGTATTCTTTACAAAACAGTTGAATTTTTAACCCAATATAAAGGCAAATATATATGATTTTAATTTTTAGCAACTTTGCAAACAAAAAATATTTGCAGTTGATAATTCAACCAAAAAATGTAATTTTTAATCAAAAAGTATAAATTTTCCATAAAACAATTTAATTTCTACAAAGAAAGACGAATTTTTAACAAAATACATGATTTTTTAACCAAAAATGGTATTGTTTAATTGTCAGTTTCAAAAATGTATTTTCAAAGAAATAGATGAACCTTCAAATAAAAAAAATAAAAATTTTAACAAAGTAGTTGAACTTTTGATAGAAAAGAGAGTTTTTTTAGAAAATAGTTACATTTTCAAAAAAATAATTAATTTTTCAATCAAATAATTGAGTTTTTGTCCAAACGAAATGAATTCCGAAAACGCCAATTTCTTTAATTTCTTTCAAATGCGGATCAAGGTATAAATAAGACTATTATAATATAACATAATTATAATATTATCATC
>NC_046661.1:74470836-74503083 GCF_010883055.1 Belonocnema kinseyi | reverse complement strand
TAATATTTTGACACCAAAATCATGTCGATACACCTTACCGACTGCGAGTAAAGCCACCCACGCTTTAACTTGACAGACTGTATAAATAGAATCGCCGAAGTGTTCCGACTCGCAATCGTGCATTTTCGACTTTTCACATTTAGAAGAGGAGAAACGGGTTGCGCATTTACACCGTCTCCTACTATATTCACACGGACATAGCCCTGTGACAGTTTGGACCACGTCTCGTTTCAGATCTCTCTTACGTGTGGCGCCAATATTAATATTAATTTGAATCGCTAACACGTTATATGATTCCTACTATACCAACATTTTTTTTGCAAAAATTTACATCACCAATAATCGAAAAATTGAGTTCCCTATTCGGGAAATGAAATAAAATGCACTAAACATATATATATAGTGACACTCTTCTATAGCGCCGATTTTGGGGCTGATTTTGCTCATGATTTGGAAGGGCTATTGAAGGGTTTCTCTGTACTTTTAAATTTTTAGGAATACAACAATATTTTGGTTGCAGAATTTTTAGGCGTTTTTTTTTTTTTTGAAATTAAGCAATTTTAGCAGTATATAAGCGTTCCTTAGTGGTTTTTATTAAATATAATAAATACAAAACTGGATATCTCAATTTGCGTAAACGTAAGTTGTTGCGATAAAATATGGGCATTGTAGGAATCGTATGACAGAAGCAAGTATCAAATGGCTTTAACTACTGTCAGTCACAAGATGAAATTATAGGTCTTTTAAATAAAAACTATGGCTTCTTTTGAAAAAAATTTTGTTTAAAAAGGATGCGTATTTTAAAAAAGCGTAATATTAGTTTATTGAATTTTCCAAAAAAATTCGAAAAATAATCTCTTTTTTTACAGACATTTATGCATTTGAAGGTTCTTCTCATAATGAATAATTCTTACTTGGAACAGGGAATTTTTGGAAATAAATGTAATTCTGACTTGGAATTTCCGTAAAGAACTAAAAATTGTACTTTGCGGCAGAACATTTGAACAAAATCTCTGTTAAAATTAAGAATTATTCTTATGACCATAAACAATTAAATGTTCCAACTCAGAATTATAATTATTTTCCAAAATCCCCTGTTATCAATGAGGAATCTTTTAAAATGTTTTAAAATGTTTTTAAATCTTTAAAAATCGTTTGAAATCATTCCAATCTTTTAAACTCTTCTGAATTGATCGGGCAAAATTAACAGATGACCGAGATAAACCCAGGAATATAAAGTCGTCCATCGAGTAAACACCCTGATTACTATTTCTAATCGAAAAAATTTTATCTGCCACTTAAAAACACTTTTAGTATACAGCATTTTCATTCATTTCTAATCTAAATATTAAATAGAGAATGTTTTATTTTAATTTCTGTAAATGCGAATTGATGTCAAAAATACGACATTTCGTGAAAAAATTGTACGATTAAAGAGGAATCAAAATTAAATAAAAATTTTTCCAATTGGACAAATTCTTTACATAGGAGTTGAACCTGTATGATTTCGAATTCAAATCGTTTAAAATTGAACAAGTCTATTTTTATCCGAAATTCAATTATTTCATATGAAAATGTGGCAAATAGTACAATTGCAAAACGTTAAAAATTAATAATTTTCCTATTATAATTTGTAAATGGTATCATTTAAAATTCAACGGAATTGCAATAGCATTTTTTCCAATTAAAAGCGTTTTGAATATGAGAAGAATTATTTAATTTTAAAGTTTTATTACATAAAAAATTACATTTTTCCAGTAAAATTTATAAGATAACCTTCTCTAAGGTCTCAAAATTAATTCACAATTTAAAATGGAAAAACGATCAATATAAAGAAGAAATAAAAAATGTAACCAACTTAAAATCGATTGCAAATTTAAAATGCATGAAAGGGAAAAATTGAAAGTTTAGCGATATTATATTGTGATCTAAAAATTAGAAAAATTAGACAAAACAAGATTGCTATAAATGATTCCAATGTGTGATATTACAATTTTTAAACCTTTCAATCCAAGAATGTATTTTTGTCAAAATTGAATTTGAAATGTTCAACATTGTGGAACATTTTCAAATAGAAAATAATTTAATTTTCAATGTCTACTTGTAAAATATTCTAATTTTTAAGGCTTGAATTATTTTAAATTGAAACCAAAGAATTTATAATATGTAAACCTATAACAATTGAATTTAAAAATTCATCAAAACCATTTAGAATGTTTTAACATAAAAATATCAAACTTAAAACTGAGTATATCAAAGCTTTCAGTATAACGTTTTTTAATTTTGAAAGATTTAATAGTGCAATTTTCATTGTCCTGATAATTTGTATATTTAAAACTGGAACATTGTTAAATATGAAATTAAAAACCTCTAGAAGTTAAAATGTTTCATGCGAAAGATTTTTTAATTTTAGCTTTTGAAGAAAAAAAATTCGTTTTGAGGTGATCAAGTGATATTTATTTTTACCGCTCAAATTTTAAGAATTTAAAATATTGTAAACCTTTCTAGTTTAATATTTTAAAAACTATGAAAATTGTAAATGCTTTCTAATTTAAAACTTTTAAAAATAATGAATTAAAACTTGAAGCTTTAAAAATTAAACAATTCCAAATTTTGTTTAAAAACTGACGAATTCTTAGAGGAGGATCTTGAAACTCAGTCGTCAAAATAATTAACGTCCAAATTGTGTATCAGGATTTTTATAATATACATTTCAGCATTAGCTCTAAACATTTTTAGACTTTTGTCGGTTAAAAACATTTTTCTCGATTTAGGTGCTAAATACTTAACTAAAAAAAAACAAAGCATCACAACCATTTTTGTTTGAAATTAGTATATTTAAAATTAAACAATTCAAAAAGTATAAATTTACCAAACTTTTAATAACATAAGCTCAAAAATTAAAAGCCCTTTAGTGTATGGGGCATTATTTTTAAGCATAATCCGTTTCTGTGATTAATAGCTATGTTAATTCAATACTTTTTAAAGTTTATTATAGAAAATCTTTTTCAAATCATTTTAAATATTGTCCATTCAATATCACATAAAACTATTCAATTTTGAATGCAAAGAATTGAGAAGAGTTGAAAAAATTCAGGTATTTTAGAGAATTCTGAATATTTTAAATAATTTCGAATATTTCAGAAATTCAGATGAATAAGAAAAATTCAAGGATAGTAAAAAATTCATAATATTTATAATAATTCATAATATTCAAGTAATTCAGGATATTTGAAAATATCAGACTATTATTCAGAGAATTTCACGGTTTTCAGAGTATTTAAAGAAATCAAACAATTAGGAGAATTCAAAATTTACGAAGAATTTAGTGTATTCAGAAAAATCAAGGAATTCGGAGAATTGCAGGAATTTATAGAAATTAAGAATGTTCCAGCAATTTAGGAAATTCATAATATTTAAGGAATTTAGGATTTTTGAAAATATCAGGTTGTTCAGAGTATTTAGGGAATTCTAACAATTAAGAGAATTCAGAATAAACGAAGAAATTATTGAATTCAGAGAAATCAAGGAATTTATAGAAATTTAGAACATTCCAGGAATCCTGGGAATTCGTAAGATTCTAGGAATTCAGAATTTTCGAAAAATTCAGACAATTCAAACAGAGAATTTAAGGAATGCCAACAATTAAGAGAATTCATACTATACAAGGAATTTAAGGGAATTAAGAATATTCCAGGAATTCAGGGAATTAATAATATTCAAGGAATTCAGGATTTTCAAGAATTTCAGGGAATTCAGAGAATTTCAGGGTTCTTCAGAGTATTTAAGGAATTCGAACAATTAAGAGAATTCTGGAATCTACCAAAAATTTAGGGAATTCAGAGAATTTCAGGAATTTGGAGAAATCAAGAATATTCCAAATACAACAAGAATGTAGGGAATTAAGAGAAATCAAGTAATTCATAGAATTGTAGGGTTTTTAAAGTATTTGGATATGCGAGCAATTAAGGGAATTCAGAATATTTAACGCAATTTAGGGAATTGAGACAAATCAAGGAATTCAGAGAATTCGGGGAACTCATAGAAATTAAGGATATTTCAGGAATTCATAATATACACGGAATTTAGAATTTCAGGGAATTTAGAGAATTTTAGGATTTTGTAGAGTATTTGGGGAATGTGACCAATTAAGAGAATTAAGAATACTTAAAGAATTTAGGGACTTCAGAGAAATCAAGGAATTCAGAGAATTCCAGGAATTTTGAGATCTTACGTATATTCTAGGCGTGCATGGAATTCATAATATACAAGGAATTCAGGATATTTAAAAATTGCAGGGCGTTCAGAGAATTTCAGGCTTTTTTAGAGTATTTAGGGAATTTGAACAATTAACATCGTCACAATCTATAAAAAATGCAAGAAATTCGGAGAAGACCACAAATTTAGAGAAATTAAAAATATTTAGGATATACCAAGAAAGTAGGGAATTCGGAGAATCCTAGTAATTTAGAGAAATTAAGGATATTCAAGGAATTCACGAAATTTATAATATTGAAGGAATTTAGGATATTTGAATTTTTCAATGAATCAAGAGAATTTCAGGGTTTTCAGAGTAATTCAGAGAGATTTTTAAATAAAACTATATCTATAACCTGAAAGGATTTACAGTTTATACATGCACACAATTCGAATTGTTTCTGTCAATTTTGTACCAAAAAGGACGACTTATCTATCATACAATATTAATTTTCAATTCAAAAGTATGAATTTTTAACAACAAAGTTACATTTTTAGCCAAAACGATCACTTTAACGAAATAGTTCAATTTTATAAAACTATTCAGATTGTTAACAAAATAGTTAAATCTCTAACCAAATATTTAGATTTTGAGCACAGAAAGGTGCATTTTCCATCAAATCGTCGAATTTTGAAAAAAAAATTGAAATATATTTCAATATTTGAATTTTCAAAACAAAACGACAAATTTTTTAGAAGGGTGTTGAATTTTCATAAATGAAAGTTAATTTTCAACCAAGAAAGATGATTTTTCTATAAAGCAAAATGAATTTTCAACAAAAGTGTGAAGTTTTGAAACTAAACAGTCGAAGGTTTTAGAAAACAGTGATTTTTTAAATCGAAAAAGAAGAGGTTTTTACAAAAAAGATGATTTAAAATCAAGAAAGAATGAATTTTGAACGAGATATTTGAATCCGCAACTAAAATGTTGACCTTTCAACTAAAAAGAATCATTTTCCACCCAAAAAGATTACTTTTTAAGAAAATGCATGAATCTTCTGCTAAATAGTTAACTTTTTAACTCATACAATATACAGGATAAAGTTTCAAACAAAAATAAAATATGTATTTAAATTTTTATTTTTATTTTCACTCTAGTAGAATAATAAGTTTGAACAAAAAAACGAATTTTAAACAATATTCTTAAATCTTTAACCAAGCATATGAATTCTCTACCATAAATATTAATTTTCTATAAAAAAAGGACTTCCAGCATATCCAATATACAGGACAAAGTTTTAACCAAACATGGAATAGTTCAATTTTCTCATAAAAAAAATCATTTTCAACGACAAAAAAATGGTTTTTGAACAAAGTTGTTGGATTTAGTGTAAAAGAATTGAACTTTCAACTAAGTTCAATTAACCAAAAATTGAATGATTTAATTGTCCGTTTAAAAAATTTGTTTTCAACCAAATATAAAACGAATTTTCATGAAAGTAGTAAAAATTTCAACCACAGAAATAAACCTTTAACTAAAAAAATGAATTTTTAACAAAGTAGTTGTACTTTTGATAAAAAAGATGACTTCGTAACAATACAGTTGAATTTTCACCAAAATAATTAATTTTCCAAACAAACAATAGAATTTTTAATCATACGAGATTATTTCCGAACAAAAAATATAAAAGCAACCTTTCGAAGGACAAAAGTTAACTTTTACTCAAAAATATAGTTGGATTTTTTGACCGGATTCAAGTTCTACATGTTCTTAAAGTTTGCAACATTTTTTCCACTTACTCGCCCGCACCCCCTTGTTTCCAACCGTATTTGTTAGCCCCCTCCCCCCGCTTAAACTAGTAACGTAGTTTATCGAAAGTACTGCCAGGCGACTTTAAATTTTAGGACTACCTCACTTATTTTAGGCATATTATTAAATTAAAATTATTAGCGAAAAAAAAATTATCAACGCAGTAAATTTATAACTTTTTAAAAATTTTATGAATAAATTTTTGGATTCTGAATGAAGAATCCATTGAGTAATAAAATGTATAATTACTATATAAATTTGCATAATTATTTCAAAATTTAAAACACTTTTTTCACAATCTATTATCCCATTTATAAAATTTAAATTCTTACGGCCAAAAAATTACCGATGCTGTAAACATAGAACTTTTTCACTACTAAGCAACGTAATGCTGTGAGCGGAATGTGTTGGCTGCGAAACGAAACAAAAATTATTCTGTTAACACTTGTTGACTATTATTAGTAGTAGTAATAATAATAAAATAAATAATATAATTTAAGCATTTTTAAGTTTGGTGATTCGAATTTCGCGCCAAAAATTGTCAAGCGGCAGTCAGTGTAACCAACCATTAGAAATGAGGAAGATTGGCAACGTTGGTAAGTAATATAAGTTAACTTCAGAAGGTTCAGAGTTTCATTTTGCGTCTATGCAATCTGTGCATGTTTGCGGTTTTTGAATTTGATTTTTGTGAAATTCGTGTCTCACAACCTTTGTTTTCTGGTCGTGGACTTGTGAAGTGGAACGTCGTGAATCTTACCAAAGTTTTTCGTTTTTCTTCGTCTTCTGTTTTGTTAAATTTCGTCAGATAAAATGTCTGAACGGTCGGAACGATCTGAACGATCTGAACGCTCTGAACGCTCAGATCTAAAAACTCGTCGACTTCCGACGGAAGATCTCTCACATGTCGAATTCGAGACCTCCGAAGATGTCGAGGTTGTCCCAACTTTCGATAACATGGGTCTCCGGGATGAACTTCTTCGAGGAATATACGCCTACGGTGCGTAAATGAAACCTAACCTCACTTTCCCCTCTCATTTTTCTCCAATTACAAACTCTTTATTTCTACGTATAAACCGTTGGAAACAATTTCCTATTTAATTTTGTATTGTTCTTCCTAAATTTTAAAGTAATTTGCTCACTGAGGGATCTCAATTTTAAGTATAATTGTCAAATTTATGTATCCACTTTTACTCATTTTTTTAGAATTTTATTCACTTTCTGTAAAATTGGTGTGTGCGGAAGTCATTTTATACCGCATCTTATGTATTTTTTCTGGTTTTTTATTATTATTTCTCAATTCTTGCAAAATTTCACCACTTTGGATCATTTGGAATAATCAATTTTGAGATTATTTTCGGAACATGCTAGAATTATACATTATTTTTTAATTTAAAATGTTTTAATATTGCAAAAAAACATACATGCGCGATTTTTTTTGTCGCAATTTTTTGTTGTATTTTATGGTATATATTATCTAAAATAATAAAATAGAAAATCAAAAATAATATTTTGGATCATTGATATCTTAACTCTAAAATTAAGATATAAAATTTTTGTGCATTACATAGGCAATCAAACCGTTGCATTTTGGTTTAAAAATATGAATTTCCGAGGAAAAACTCGTCCAAAACCTAAAGTTCTTCAAAATTTTAATTTTTAAAGTCGAAGCCGAATGATTTTTATTTCAAGTAAACCATTTTTGGAAGAAAAAAAACACTAAAGTAACCAAAAATTGTTTTATCACTATTTTCCTATGTATTAAATTATCATGTAAAAGTATAAAAATATTAATATTTTGGTACAAAATTCGCTTTTTTCTTTAGTTTTCAGCAGTTAAAAAAATGGAATTTTCATCATTTTATAAGAGTTTAATTTCCACGACTTGAATCACCAAACAATTTAAAATTGAAAGTTCAATTTCCAACAGTTAAAAATTAAGGTTACAATTTTTTCAGTTGTCTTCTATTTCTAACTTACAAAAATTAAATTATCAACACCTGCATTTTAAACTGCTAAAAATTTTCAAAGATTCTAAATCTTCTTTAAATTGTAATGATTTTTGTTTGAAAATACTATTTTTCGATGTAAAGCCCCAATGTAAATAAATTTTTTTTTTAATAATTATGAATATTCTTTGAAAAGCAATAAATTTTGTATAAAAATGTTAATTTCTAACGAAAAACACTAATAATATACAAAATTGTTCAAGCTTGTAAACTTTGTTATTTGAAACCAAATACATTGGATTTAATTTTGATGTTTTTTTTTAATACCAATAATTACCGAATTAAACCACTAAGATAACAAAAAAATCTTTTTTTATTGCATTACATTTGTAAAAAAATCTATTTTCTCATATCTTTCTTTGTATGAATTAAAATGATTATTTCTGAAATTCGCATGTAAACTTATTCAAATATTTAATATTTGAATATAAAATTCGCTTTTTTTAGTTTTCATCAGTGAATAATTCTAAATATATAAGAAAATAAAAATAAAAAATCCCATTTTTAACTGCTGATAACAAAAAAAATCAATTTTGTATACAAAATTTTGGTATTTCATACCGGAATAAGTTATTTTAAGAAAAAAAAAGACATTAGATTTCAACAAAGTTTTCAACTTTTTGTACAAAATTGTAGGTTTAGATAGCGATTTTTAAAATTTATTTAAAAGAAGATTGGACATTTTTGAAAAATTTCAGATTAAATTAACGTTTTTAATACAAAATTGATTATTTTACACAAAAACCATCAGATTTCGAAGAAAATTAACAATTTTAAGAAGTTTTTTGTAATATTCTGTTAGTTTTTTTAGTCGAATATTATTCGCATTTTTAATAAAAGATTAACTTTAGATTATGGTTGCGAGTTTTATCTGAAATCGGCATTTTAAAACAAAAATAATTAAATTTAAATCCAATTATTTTTATTTAAAATAAGATTATACAAGCTTAAACAATTTCGAATTCTGTTAGCATTTTTTTGTTATACATTGTTTTGAAAAAATTATTAGATTTGAATGGTTCATAAATTTCTAATTTGAATTTATAAACCAGAATCATTATAATTTGAACAAAATGTAGAAATTTTGAGTAATTTGGGTCATTCTAATAAAAGATAATTAGGTTTAAAATAAAATTAAAAATTGTTACGTTGTAGGTTAAGCTAGCGGTTTCTGAACTATATTTTAAAGATTTACAATTGTGGAACAATGTTAAGGTTCGGTTTTTTAAATTATTTAAATCGGTAGTTTAAAAAAATCAGTACAATTAAATCCAATTTATTTGGTTTCAAATAGCAGAGTTTACAAGCTTAAACAATTTCGGATTATGTTAGTGTTTTTCGTTAGAAATTCAAAATTTTATCCAAAATTTAGTAGATTTCAAAGAAGATCCATATTTTTTATTTTAAGCTACATTGGAGTTTTGCATCGAAAATTGGTATTTTCAAACAAACATTATTATAATTTCAACAAGATTTAGAATTTTTTAACATTTTTTTGAGTATTCTAGCGTTTTTCGTCATAAAAATTTAATTTTTATAATTTGAAAGTGTAGAAAATTGAAAATGAAAAAAATTTTGAGCTAATTTTTTAACTGTTGGAAATTTATCTTTCAATTTTCAACAGTTTAAAATTTAATCTTTGGAGATTAAACTCTTGAAAATTAAACTTGAAAAATTTCGAATTATATTAGATATTAGTGTTTTTTAAAATTAAAGATTGAATTTTTAATAAAAAGTTCATTAGATTTCAAAGATAATAAATAATTTTTTAATAATTATAAGTTACAATGGAGTTTTACATCGAAAATTGGTATTAAAAAAAAAACATGATAATTTAAAGAAGATTTAGAACCTTTAAACAAGTTTTGATTAGGTATGCATTTTTCCACGAAAAAAGTGTAGTTTTTAGCCGTTCAAAATTAAATTTTCGACAGTTAGAAATAAAAGAAAATTAAAAATGGAAAAAAATGGCAAGCTAAATTTTTAACTCTATGAAATTCAAGCATCAATTTTCAACAGTTCAAAATTTTAATTTTTGGAGATTAAACTCTTGAAAATTTAACTGCTAAAACTAAATGATTAAAATTACATTTTTTAACTGCAGAAAACTAAAAAAAAAGAGCGAATATTGTATTAAAAATTAAATATTTAGATAATTCTACATAAGAATTTAATAAATAAAAATTTTAATCCATACAACAAAAAATTGAGAAAGTCGATTTTTTCAAAAATAGTATAAAAAACGAATTTTTTTTACCCGGAATTTTACAAATTTGTACAAGATTCAACAGTTTTTAAATAATTAGTTGAATTTTTTCTTTTTCAATTATTCTATTATTTAGCTTACAATGTGTGATTCAAAATTTTTTGACTTCAAAAATTTTCGATTTAAAATTTTTATATTTAAGCTTATATTTTTAATTTGAAGAATTTTTAAATGCTTTCTTAAAAATTTGAACCAAAACATTTTTATTTAATAAATAAATAAATTTTTTTTGAAATTTATTTGTGCTTTAAGCAATAAAAAGTGAACAAAAACGATTTTAAATCAGTTGAAAATTTAAGAATGTTCAGATTTTAATTTTAGAACTTGAACTGTTTCAATTTGAAAGCTTAGTGATTAAACGAACGTGAACGTGTGACTGAAAGTTTATAAATTATTTCCAACTTAAAAATAACTTTATAATAATATATTCTTAATTAAAGGATTTAAAAAAAATTTAATATTGTTTTAGTCGAAAATATTCAATTTTCGACTGAAACAATATTTGCAGTTTTTTATTTAAAAAAAGATTAATAATTGAATATTTAGCAGTATTTGAATTTTTATTTAAGGCAAGTAAATTGAAACCAAATATTTAAAAGTAAAGATTTTTTAACTGAATTGTTTGGCATAGAAAGCTTGGAATCGTTAAAATTTCGAAGAGCCTTTAAACTTTCATCGTTACAATTTTAATTGCATTTGAAAAATGCTTAATTTGTAAGTCAAATTTTAAAATTTTTATGTGTAATTTACAAATGAACATTTTTAGAAAAAATTTGAGTAATTTTAAGAAATATTTAGGAGTGTTAGAAAGATAACAAATTATCATGCAAATTTTAGAAAGTTTTCTTAAAATCTTCTAGAATCTTTTTTGAAAAGTTTGTTTAAATCTTTGACAAAAATTTTTAATATTTTCTTAAAATATTTTTTTAAAGTAAAAAGTTGTTTTTAATTTTCCTAGAAATATTAAGAAAATGTTTTTATTCTTTTGAAGCCTTTCACAATTCTTGAAAAGAATCTAACTTTTTCCTTTAAAATCTGCTAAAATCTACATTTTGTTTTATATTAGGCTATCATTTCAAGCTTTACATTAAATTTGAATCTTTTCAAAACGTTTAAATATCTCTTACAATTGCTCAAATTTCGCCTACAAATAATAAATGTTCAATTGTTACTCATACATTCAAATTATAAAGAAATTTTCTCAAATTTGCAGGATTTTCTAAAAATTGTAGAAAAAATTCAATTAATTTTGACAGATATTAGAAGTTCTGAAAAAAATTTCCAACATAATTTGAAATTTAAAACCAATTTGCAACAACTGCTAGATTTCTCAAGATTTTTAAATAAAATTTTAAAGCTCTCCAAGGATGTTTAAACTATTTAAAAAGAGATTAATTAAATTTCTAATTTAAGAAGAATTCAGTTAAAATTTTTTAATATTTAATGTTTCGAGCTTAAAATTCCTTAAAATTATATAATTTTGACAATTTTGAAGTTCATTGATTGATTTTTTAATTTAGAGCATTGAAAATGATGTGGATTTATATTTTCTTATAATGAAAAATGTTAGTACCTTCAATTTAATACGCGTAAATTATTGAGCATTTAAATGCAACATTTTTTAATTAAAAATCTTTAAATTTCAATCTTAAAAGGTCAGAATTTAACAGTTCGACTTGAAGTTTTTAGTGCCTCACGTGGAAAATTTTTTAGCTTAAGTATTCCATTTTTTAAATTTCATTGACCGTGAAAAATGTTTGCGAACCGGGAAAGGATCGGGAATTTATTTCGTCGATTAAAACGACCACCCTAAAAAGTCATTACAATTAAATTCAATGTATTTGGTTTCAATTTCGGATTATGTTAGTATTTTTTGTGTGGAAAATTGAAGTTTTTATCCGATTTCAAAGATAATTTATAATCTTTTAACAATTTAAAGTTATAATGTGGTTTTACATAGAAAATTTGTATTTAAAAAAATTATGAAATTTAAACAATATTTAGACTCTTTTAACAAGTTTGGATTATGTTTAGTATTTTTCGTCGGAAAACGTCAATTTTGTACCTATTAAAAATGGAATTTTCGACTGTTAGAAATAGAAGGAAATTGAACATGAAAAAAAATGGTAAGCTGAATTTTTAACTGTAGGAAATTCATCATTCAATTTTTAACAGTTTAAAATTTAATCTTTGGATTTGCAACAGTTAATAAAGTTTTTAAAAAATTTATATTTTGAATTTGGTTTCTATTTCTAACTGTCGAAAATTCAAGTTTCAATAGCTAAAGTTTTTACAGGCAAAAATTGAACTTCTTACGAAGAAAACCCGTAACATAATCCAAAATTTTTAGCAACCTAAAGATGTTGAAAATTGTAAATATTCTTTAAAATATAATAATCTTTTATTAAAAATGGGAATAATTTTAAAATAAAAACACTGATAAAATGTAACAGAAAACTGTTTAAAATTGTAAATTTTCTTCGAAATCTAATGATTTTTTTGTTAAAATACCTTCTTCCGGTGTGAAACGCCAACAAAACCAAAAATTATGAAAATTTAAAATCTTTAATCGATTTTCAATCATTTTTGAACTTGAGTCTTACATACACGTTTTTAGGCCTCTAGCCAACTTGCAACGTTAATTTCGGTTGTTTTTTTTTTTTCGACTTTAAATTACGAATCGAATTTGATGACTTTTCCAGGTTTCGAAAAACCGTCCGCGATTCAGCAAAGATCTATCAAACCCATAATGAAGGGCAGAGATGTAATTGCCCAAGCACAATCCGGAACTGGAAAAACCGCCACATTCTCGATAGGAATCCTGCAATCTCTGGATATTCAAGTTCGAGAAACCCAAGTTCTTGTTTTGTCGCCAACGAGAGAACTCGCCACACAAATTCAAAAAGTTGTCCTCGCCCTGGGTAATTATATGAGTGTCCAGTGCCATGTTTGCATCGGCGGAACCAATCTGGGAGAAGACATCAGAAAACTCGATTATGGACAGCACGTCGTTTCCGGAACGCCAGGAAGAGTTTTCGGTAAATCATTGCAGAAAAAATAAATTTTTCATTATTTTCATAATTTCGGTCGGTTTGAAAATAAATTTCATCTTTTTTTTTTAAAAATGCATCCAGTTTAGTAGAAATTTAATGTTTTATTGATGAAAATGCAATTTTTCTGTTAAAAATTCTTCTTCTTTGTCTGAGTATTGAACTATTTTATTTAAAAGATTTGGTTGAATCAATTTATTAAGAAATCATTTTTTGTAAGATTTATATTTTCAATTGAAAATTCATCTCTTTGGTAACTTCAGGTTTTTAGGATTGAACTATTTTAGTTGAAAATTCTTCTTTTTTGGTAAAAAAAATTTTTTTTTCGTTTGAATTTTTTATTTTTGTTGGATAAAAATAGATGAATTTCATGTAAAATTAATTTTTTTGTGAAAAATCATATTTTAGGTTTGAAAATTCAATTTTTGTAAAAAAAAATCGTCTTTTGACTTGAAGGTTCAACAATTTATATAACTTTTATTTTTTTCCTGAGTAAAAAATCATTATTTTTAGAAAATTCCTCTTTGGTTTTAAAATTATTTTGTTATTTATTTTAAAATTATTATTATTTGTGTCGAAAATTTGATTGAAAACTTTTTGGATGAAAATTTAACTCTTTTTTTTAATGTTTGTTTTTTTTTTATTTTAAAATTTCACCTGTTTTAGCTGAAATTAAATCTTTCTTGGATAAAAATGCACCTGCTATTTCCTGGGAAATTTATTTTTTGTTTAAAATTCGCATTTTTGTGTTGAATGTTTTTTTAGTTTTTTTATTTAAAAAAAAAATAATTTGATTTAAAAATGTATCTGTTGAAATAGAATATTCATTTTTCTTGGAAAAAAATGAAACTTTTTGGTTAAAAGTGGAACAATCTTCTTAAAAAGTCATACTTTTTGGCTAAAAATTCTACTATTTAGCAGAAAATTAACTTATTGTTTACACTTCTAATTTTTTTTTACTGGAAAGTAAAGTGGAATCTTCTTTGGATAAAAATTCTACTATTTCTTTCAAGTATTTTTTTAATTCATCTATTTTAAATTAAATTTCAACTTTCTTGGTTAAAAACGCAACTATTCGATTGAAAATTCAACTCTTTTTTTTTTAAATCATACTTTTTGTTTTAAAATTTCGCTGTTTTCTTACAAACTCAACTATTTCGTAGAAAATTTACGTTTTGTTTAAATGTAACATTTTGGAGTTCAAAAGAGAACACAAATTTTTTCTGGATAAAAATTCAATTATTTTTAAATCTGTTTTAGTATAAATTTCATCTTTTTTTGATGAATGTGCCACTATTTGGTAGATAATTAAACTATTTTCTTAAAAATTCATCCTTTTAGGTTGAAAAAAATTGGTCTTTTTGGGTTAAAAATTCAATTTTTTTCCTAGAACCTTAACAATTTGTTTGAAATTCATATTTTGTTGCTGATAAGTTAACTAAATTTTTTTTTTGATGAAAAATAGTTGTTGAAAATTCATCTTTTAGATTGGAAATACAATTCCTTGGATGAAAGTTAATCTCTTTTGTTAAAATTTTTTGTTTGTTAAAGATTCATCAATCTAATTAAAAAGTCATACGTTTTTCAAAACTAAAAATTTAACTATGGTTTCATTTGAATATTCTATAATTTTAGATAAAAATTCATGTGTTTCATAAAAAACAAATTATTTTTTTATTTATTTAAAAGTTTATCGTTTTTAGTAGAAATATTGCATCTTTCTTGGATAAAAATCCAATTGTTTGGTTGAAAATTCTGCTATTTCCTGGTGTTGAAAAATCAATCGACATGTTTTTGGACCAAAATTCATTTTTTTTTTAATTTGTCTTCGATTAAAAAATGTATCGTGTTTAGCAGAATTTTCATTTTTTTTTTTTTTTTTTTTTTTTTGACAAAAATTCAACTTTTTGGTATAAAATTGAAAACTTTTGTTCAAAAAGTTACACTTTTAGCTACAAATTCTTCTATTTGGCAGAAAATTAACTTATTGTTCACAGTTCTTATTTTGTTACTGAAAAGTAAACTGGACTCTTCTTTGGTTAAAAATTTTACTATTTATTTTAGGTTTTTTTTTTTAATTTTTCTATTTTAGATGAAGTTTCATCTATCTTGGATAAGAATGCAACTATTTTGTTGAAAATTTAAATATTTTTTGAGTTTGTCTTTTTTATTTTAAAATTCACTTTTTTTAGTACAAATTTCATCAATCTTGAATAAAATTGCAACTATTTGGTTGAAAATTTCACAATTTTGTTAAGAAGTCATAGTTTTGTTTGGAAATTTAAGATTTTGGTTTTAAAAAGAGGACTTAAATTTTTCTGGACGAAAATTCAACTATTAAAAAAAAAATTTATAATTAGAAATACACCATTTTCTCAAAAATTCGTCCTTTTTGGTCGAAAAATATTTGTCTTTTTGGATTGACAATTCAATTTTTTTCGTATAAACTTCTTTTTTGTTTAAAACTTTATACTTTGATCTTGATAAGTTAACTGGAATCTTCTTTCGATGAAAAGTCAATTATTTTGTTGGCATTTTTTTTCTAAATACAAAATTCATCTGTTTGAAGAAATATGTAATCTTTTTAAAATAAAAATTCAACTATTTGATAGAGGATTCAACGTTTCTGTTAAATTCATCCTTTTTGGTTAAATATTCAACTTTTGGGATTGAAAATTAATTTTTTTTTTTCAGTAACTTATTCCGTGTTTAAAATTTTATATTTTGATCTTAAGAAGTGAAGTTAAATCTTTTTTAACAGAAAATTCAACTGTTTTTTTGAAAATTTATTTTATTTATTTAAAAATTCATATTTTTTAGTAAAAATTTAATTTTTGTATGAAAATGCAACTTTTTGGTTACGAATTCTTCGTTGCTTGAGTATTCAACTTTTTTGTTGTTGAAAGATTTGGTTGAATTACTTTCTTAAATGATTCTCTTTTTTAGATTTATATATTTATATTAAGATCGAACTATTTTGGTTGATAATTTTCCTTTTCGGTTAAAAATACAAGTATTCCGGTTAAATATTTATCAATTTAGTTTGAAATTTTGAAATAAAATTACTTGGTTGAAAGTTCAACTCTTGTTACAAATTTTGGTTTGTTTTTTGAAAATTCATAATTTTAATTAAAGATTTATCTCTTCAACTTTGTCGAAAGTAAATTAGATTTTTTATAGAAAATTTAATTATTCTATTTTTAGTTGAAAACGTATGTTTTTTGGATGAAAATTCAATTATTTGGTTCACAGTTTTTCTTATTTCCAATAAGTGTTTCAACAACTTTTCTTTTATTGAAAATTAATTTTTTTAATTTAAAGTTTAACAATTCCATTTTTGTTTACATTTTTTAAATTGATTTTTTTTCTTTTTGGTTAAGAATTTAACTATTTCATTTCGAATTTATTTTATTTGGTTAAAAACTTATTTTTCTAATTTGAAATTAAAATATTCTATTTTTTAATGACAATTAATCTTTTCCAGTTGAACTTTCATCAATGTGGTTCAAAATATGGCTTTTTTTATAGAAAATTCATATTCTGGGTCGAAAATTTCCTTTTTTTTATTACAAATTTTTTGTATGGAAGATGCATTTGAGTAGAAAATGCTTTATTTTGTGTTGTAAATTTAACTTTTTTTTCGAAAATACACCTTTATAACTTAAAAACTTATTATGCTGAAAGATATTTTTTTCTCTTTATAAATTGAAAAATCTTGCTTAGTCGAAAATTTAACCCTTATTATGAATTTGTATTTTTAGTTTAATTTAACAGTTTTTTATGGAAAATTGAAATATTTTTTTGTAGAAATTTCAACTATTACGCTTTTTGTTAAGAATTGATTTTTTTGTTATGAAAGATTGATCAGTTTGGTAGAAAATTTAGATAAACATTCAACTGTTCTAGTTGAAAATTAAAGAATTTTGTTAAAAATTTACCCCTTTTGTTGGAAAATTCAACTTTGGTATAAAGTTTGTGTTTGTGGGTTGAAAGTTAAAATATTTTTGTAGAAAATTTACTTTTTGATTAAAATTCATATTATGGTGTTGAAGCGTCAACTGAAATCTTTTTTGGATGAAAATTTGTATTTGATTCATAATTTAATATGTTTTAGTAGAAATTTCATTTTATTTTGATAAAAAATGCAATTGTTTGTTTAAGAATTTATTTTCTTTATTGCTTGAGGATTCAAATATTTTTGTTTGCAAATTTTGGTTCAACCACTTTGTTAAGATTTTTTTTTTAAATTCATATTTCTATTTAAAAATCTTTCTGTTTGATTGAAATTACAATTTTTGAAAGAAATTTTATTCTTTTGAAGCCCTTCACAATTCTTGAAAATAATCTTAAGTTTTTTGTTTAAAATCTGCTAAAATCTACATTTTGTTTTATATTAGGCTATCATTTCAAGTTTTGCATTAAGTTTGTATTTGAAAAATGCTTAATTTGTAAGTCAAATTTTAAAATTTTATGTATAATTGACAAGTGAATATTTGTAGAAAAAATTTGAGTAATTTTAAGAGATATTTAGGAGTTTTAGAAAGATAAAATTTCTCCTTTCAGATATGATCAAAAGAAGAGTTCTCAGAACTCGTGCAATAAAAATGCTCGTTCTGGACGAATCTGACGAGATGTTGAATAAAGGATTCAAGGAGCAAATTTACGACGTCTATCGATATCTTCCACCAGCGACTCAAGTCGTTTTAGTCTCGGCTACACTGCCCCACGAAATCCTGGAGATGACTTCCAAATTCATGACAGATCCCATTCGAATCCTCGTCAAACGGTAACTCGTAATTTTCAATTCCCTTTTTTTTAAATGTCCTAATTTTAAAACCAGTTTGCATTCAATTGATTTACTCGAAAATTTCACAATCATTGTTGCTGAAAATCGAACTGGCTTTTTATCACTTAAGAGTTATTTTACATCTTCAATTAGAAATCTTGAAAATTAAATTTAAGAAATTAAAACAATATCAGGACGTCTACCCTACCTGAAAAAAAACCCGGAATTACCAGGGAATTTTTGTACGCCTAGAAAAACCTGGAAATATCAGTGATTTTTTTGTTCTTAAGTCAGGGATTTTTTCGAAAGTGTGCTTAATTTTTTTTTTTTTAATTGAAATATGAAATTGAATAACAGTATATTTTGTGGAAAATTCTTTTTTTCCGTTTGAAATACATTTTTTTTACTGACAATTTAACTATTACTATTCATGTATTTTGTTTGAAAATTCGTTCTCTAATGGTTGAATTTAACTATTTTTGATTAAAAAATTTAAATCTTTTATGGTTGTTATGTCAACTGATACATTTTTTGTTGAGAATTCATCTTTTTGGGATACAAATTTGATTAATTGGTTGAAAGTACATTATATATTTTAGTTGAAATTGTGTGTTTTTTTCTATAAATCTTCAATAATTCTAGATAAAGATTAATCATTTTAATTGAAACTTCATCACTTTATTTGGAAATGTTACTAATTTTTAAAAAAATTTTATTTCAAAACTGCTAATGTAATTACTCCAATTAAATATTTCATCATTTTAGTTAAAAATTCATATTTTTGTTTAAAATTACACCATTCCAGTTGAAGATTTATCATGTTAACTGAAAATTTAACTGTTCCAAATGAAATATTTTATCATTTTATTTAAAAATTGGTCCTTTTGGTAGAACAATAACTTTTTCAACTAAAAATTTAGCTATACATTTTTTTGTTGGAGAATTATCTATTTTAGTTGAAATTGCGTGTTTTTTTTAGATATAAATTAATCTTTTTTGTTGAAAATGAACCTTTTTGGTTAAAAATTCAATAATTCTAGATAAAGATAAATCATTTCAGTTGAAACTTCATCACATTATTTGGAAATGTTACTATTTTTTTAAATTTATTATTTTAAAACTGATAATGTAATTACTCCAATTAAATATTCCATCATTTTCGTTAAAAATTGTTCTTTTTGATAGAAAAGCATCTTCTTTGCTAAAAATTCATATTTTTGTTTAAAATTAAACCATTCCAGTTGAAGATTTGTCATTTTAACTGAAAATGTAATTGTTCCAAATGAAATATTTGATAATTTTATTTAAAAATTGGTCCTTTTGGTAGAACAGTAACTTTTTAAAATAACAATTGAACTATACAATTTTTTGTTGGAGAATTGTTTATTTTAGTTGAAATTGCGTGTTTTTTTTTTAAATATAAATTAATCTTTTTTGTTGACAGTTAACCTTTTTGTGGTTGAAAATTCAATAATTCTAGATAAAGATTAATCATTTCAGTTGAAAAAGTATCTTGTTTAGTTGAAAATTTTTCTGTTTGGGTATAAAAGAATCTTCTTTGTTAAAAATTCATCTTTTTCGTAGTTTTCAAATATTTCATTTGAAGATTCATCATTTTAGTTAAAAATTAATTTTAAATTGAACTTGAATTGTTTTGAAGTCTTATGAATTCATCCTGAATTTCATTTGAAAATTCATCATTTTAGTTAAAAATTCATATTTTTGTTCAAAATTAAACCATTCCAATTGAAGATTTATCATTTTGTCTATCCTTTTGTTTGAACAATAACTTCTTTAACTAAAAATTTAACTATACAATTTTTTGTTGGAGAATGATCTATTTTAGTTGAAATTGCCTGTTTTTTAAAATATAAATTAATCTTTTTTGCTAAAAATTAACCTTTTTGAGTGCGAAAAAGTACTCTATTAGCGTGACAGAAAGTACCCTTTGGTGCCAACATTGTATTCCACAGGGACTGTGAGGCCTGCGAACATAATTTGCTAAGAATCGAGTTTCCTTTTCAGTGATGAACTTACTCTCGAGGGAATCAAACAATTTTTCGTGGCAGTGGAACGCGAGGAGTGGAAATTCGACACACTCTGCGATCTCTACGACACTCTGACTATCACACAGGCCGTGATTTTTTGCAATACAAAACGTAAGGTCGACTGGCTCACTGAGAAAATGCGAGAGGCCAATTTCACCGTTTGCTCGATGCATGGTGACATGCCACAGAAAGAACGTGACAATATCATGAAGGAATTCCGGGGAGGACAGAGGTGAGAATATTGCTATTTTATTGTTATTTTACCCTATTTTCAAGATTTTCTCCTTATTTAAGCCCATAACGGTACTTTAAAAAAATGTATAATATTATTAAAGCTTTTACAAGAGAGATATTGCGAAAAAAAATATAAAACATCAGGGAATTTCTGTGAAAATTAATGGTAAAAGATAATCAGAGATACCACACAGTCACTATTAGTCACTTTTCTTTCAATAAATTAATTCATGTACTTTATTTTTGTTAATTAGCAAAAACTTTCTCCTGAAGATTATTTTTTTAGTTATAAATTTCATTTTTTGGTTGAAATTTTAACAATTTTCTTTAAAAGACATCCTTTTTGGTTGGAAATTGAACGGATTTGTTCAAAATTGATCTTTTTTTGGCTAAAAATTCCCCTCTTTCGTAGAACATTGACCTGTTGTTTAAAATTCATATTTTGTTGCTGATCCATCAACTGAAATCTTTTTTGGATGAAAACTATTTTTTATGAAAATTTGTCTTTGATTGAAAATTTACTTTTTTTTTCGTAGTAGAAATATTGCATCTTTCTTGGATAAAAATTTTGTTGAAAATTCAACTATTTCCCAGAAAATAAATTTTTTGTTTAATATTCGTATTTTTGTGTTTCTCTTTGTCATTATCAAATTAAATTTTTTTTGATAAAAATGCAACTGTTTACTTGAAAATTCAACATTTTTCTTGAAAAGTCATAATTTTTGGTTGAAAGTTATGCTGTTTTGTTGAAAATTCAACTATTTCGTAGAAAATTGACTTTTTATTTAAATTAAATATTTTGCTGTTAAAAGTGAACTGAAATCTTCTGGATAGAAATTCAACTTTTAATTGAAATGTTTTGAATTAAAAATGCATCTGTTTAAAGAGAACATTCATCTTTCTTCGATAAAAATGCAACAGTTTGGTTAAAAATTAAACTATTTTGTAGAAAATGTACTTTTTGTTTAAAATTTATATTTTTGTGTTGAAAAATCAATTTAAATCTTTTTTGGTGAAAATGTAACTCTTTTTTTGAAATTTTTGTCTTTTTCTTCTAAAAATTCGCCTGTTTCAGGACAATTTTTAATCTATCTTGTATAAAAATATAACTATTTGGTTGATAATTCAACTGTTTTGTTAAAACATCATAGTTTTCTTTTTAAAAAATTCTTGTTTTGGAATTTAAGATTCAGTTTTTTCCGTAGAAACTTATTTTTTGTTAAGAAAATTATATTTGGAATTTGAAAATTCAACTGGAATGTCTTATTGGTAGATAATGTTGGTAGAAAATCGAACATTTTTATTAAAAAATCATCCTTTTTGGTCTTTGTCTTCTTTGTTTTTCGTTTATTTATTCTTTTATTATTGCCGTTATAACTAAACTAATTTTTAAAAAACTTTTAAAATTTAATTTAAAAAGTAAATAATAATTAATTTTATAAGAAGATTCGGTAAATATCTGGCTGTTCATTTAAATCCAGTTACTATAAATTTAATACTCAAAACTAAACACAGACAGACTAAAGTTTGAACTTTTCAATTTTAATTGTTTTATTTAAAAAAAATTAATTTTCAAGTATAACTGTTCCATTTTTATGTATAAATAACAATTGAACACCTATTATTCTTAGAAAAAATTCTAGTTATTTAAAGGAGTATTTATGAAGTATGAAAAAATTCAAAATTAATTATAAATTTTTAATTATTTTAAATAATTTAAACGAAGTGTACGTTTACTGAAAAAATCTGGCTATTCATACCAAAATTTGGGTGCAACCAGTGCACGGTCTCATTTAAAATAAAATATAAATTTTTGCAGATTTCGAACAAAAAATCTAGAAGTTTTGTACGAATTTTAAAAAGGCTTCAGAATATTAAAAAAACGTTTCCAAGGAAATTTGAATATGATTTTTTATTTTGAAAAATTAATTTGAAGAGCATATCTAAAACAATTTGGAAAGATTGACAAAATTATCATACATGAAAATAATTTATTGTTTATAATAATTTATTTTTGACACTGAATCTGAATCATTAAAGTTCGTAATTTATAAAAGTCCAAAAATTTGCAGTATAAAAGTGTTAGTAGCCTCCAATTTAAACGTGTAAATTATTCAGCGTTTGAATACAACATTTTTGAATTAAAAAACGTTTAAACTTCAGTTTATAAAGTTTAAAATTCAATTTTTCCGTCTTAAATGCTTTAATTTGTAGCTCAGTTTTTATTACTGCAAATAGAAATTTTTTCGCTTCTTAATTCAATTTTTAAACATTTTTTTGAAATGTAACAAAGTTTTGCGAACCAGGAAATTATTATTTAATTATTTAAGTATTATATCTTGCGAAATTATTTATGAATATCTTGTAATAATAATTAAATTCCTAGAAACTAAAAACATTATTTATAATAAACACGCGAAACTGTATATATATATATATATATATATTCCGAGTCGATTGTTTTAAAATATGCAAAACTATAGCTGGAAAAAAATCCGGAATTGTCAGGGAATTTTTCCCAGGATTTAAGTAGAAAAAAGAAAGTTGAAAAAAATTACAAAACATTCAAAATTATTATTTCAAAATTTCACAGTTATAAAAGTATGTAAAAGATTTTAAAGCAAAATTTTGCCATATTGTATAATTTTATAACAAATCTGAGTAATTTTAAGAGATTCAAAAGTTTTGAAACAATTCTTAATTAATAAAAATTTTTTAATTGTCAAAGAAAAATAAAAAAATAAAAAAAGGATTTTAAACATCAGACGATTTCCTAAAATTTCGAAAAAGAGGTTAGAGAATTTAAAAGCCAAATTTTTTAATTTAGTAAGATTAAAAAATAAAAACAACAAATCGAGTAAATTTAAGAAATATTTTATATAATTGAAGAAATTTAAAATGAATTTTAAACTGCAACAATTTTTTAGATATGTAGATTTTCAAAGATTGAACTGAACTTTAGGAGCTTTAAAATAATTTCGAAAGTTTTCAAGTGAATAGCCAAATTGTCTTTACATTACTTGGGAAAATTTAGGAGATTATAACGTAATTTTTAAAATTTTGAAATGATATTTGAAAATTTTGAAAAAAAATCGAGTCAGTTAAAAATATTTTCAGGGATTTAAAACTTTTTAAATAGATTAGAAATATTTGAAAATTGGGAAACATTTTAGAAAATGTATCAAATATTTCTTGATTCCTTAAAAATCTTTTAAAAAGATGGCAATTTTTCATAATATTTTTTAAAATCTTATAAATTATTATAGCATTCAGTTTATAATGCGTATTTGAATTAAAGAATTTTAAAATGCAGTTTTAAAGACTTAAGCAATTAAAAATTAGAACCGTTTAAAATCGAAGATTTTTGATGAGAAAAATTTTTAGTTGATCAACTGTGAATATGAATTAAATTATGATTTGCAAATTTAAATTTCACTATAAAATTGTAAAAATAAATAATAATTGATATTAAAAAACGATTCGGCATCAGTTCACAATTTTAGGACTTCCAAATTTTAACGTTAAAAATTAAACTGTTTCAATTAGAAAGTCTTAAGCAAATGTAAACGTCATATTTAAACTTGATAAACTATTTTTAATTTTAAAATAACTTTTAAATAATATATTTATGATTAAAAGCTTTTATTAAATTTCAGTCAAAGAAATTTCATTTTTAAACCATGTAATTTTACATTTTTCAATTTAAAAAAAGACATACTTAATATTTAGAAATATTTAACTGTACATTTAAAGTCAGTAATTATAATTAAATTACTCAAAACGGAACAAAAAAGTAAACTTATAAATTACAATTTTGATGTATAAATAATATAATAATAATAATAACAATATAATAATATTCTTGGAAAAAATCGAGCAAGTTGCAGAAGTAATTCGAAGTTTTGAAAAAATTCAAAATTAATAAAAAAAATTTAATTATTTCAAATAATTTAAACGAAGTGTCCACGTGTACCGATAAAGCCCGGCTATTCTTACAAAAATTTCGGTGCAAATATTTCACGGCCTAATTTGAAACCAAATATAGATTTTGGCATATTTCGAACATGAAATTTAGAAGCTTTTTAATAATAACATTTTTTAAGATTGCTAGGAAAATTGAAAATGATTTTTTTTTTAATTATTTCAAATTCGAATAATTTTAAAAGATATTTAGAAACTGTAAAAAACTTTTAATAATATTTTTTAATTTTAAAAAACTCGAAACAACATGTAGATGTTTCAAGATCTTGAAATAGAATTTCGAAGCATTTTAAGGATTTTTAAACTATTTAAAATTAAAATAATTTAAGATAATTTAAACAGAGATTTTTCAATCGTTTACAAATTTATAGTTGGAACAAGAATTTATTTAGAATAATAACCGGTAATTTCAAATTTTAACAAATTCCGAGCTAGCACTGAAAATTTTTGAAAAGCAACAAAATTTTGAAGTGGAACAGGAAATTTTTCCAAAGAATTTTCAAATTTTAACCAATTCTGAATTGAAACTGGTATTTATCCAAAAGAATTATAATTATTCTTGGAACAGGGAATGTTAAAATTTAAATAAATTCCGAGTTGTAACAGGGATTTTTTTGTTAGAATGAATTCTAATTCTAAGTTGAAATGGGAAATTTTCGAGAAAAATTTAAATTATGAATTGGCACAGAGAATTTTACGAAAATTTTAATTCTTTTTGGAAATGGAAAATTTTCGAAAAGTATGAAATTCCGGATTTGAACAAGGAACTTTCAATATTTAACCAATTCTGAGTTAGAACTGGAATTTATCCAGGAGAATAACAATTCTCAATGGAAAATTGAATTTTTCCAACAAAATTATTGTTTAGTGTTAAAAAGAGGTATTTTCGAAAAAAATTAAATTATAAATTGGAACAGGGAATTTTTCCAAAAAGTTCGAATTCTTACAATTAGTTGAAATGAAAAATTTTCGAAATGAATTCAAATTCCGCATTTAAATAGGACATTTTTAATTTTTAACCAATTTTGAGCTGGAATTATAATTTAAAATTGCTTAAAATGGTATAATTTTGAATATTTTTAAATTCAGTAATTTGGCAGTTTAAATACATTTAATTTAAAATTGTGCAGTTGAAAAGTGTTAGTATCTTCCATTTTACATTTATAAAATATTGAGCAATTGAATACAAAATTTTTGAATTAACAAATTTTTAAACTTCAGTTTTATAAAGTTAAAAATTCAAGAGTTCCGCATAGAGGGCTTTAATTTTCAGTTCAGTTCTTATTAATGTCAGGGGATTCATTTTTTGACCGGGAATTTTACAAAACTCTTAGAATAAAAATTTTGTCCAACATTGATTTCAACCGTTTTTTAAAAATAATTGTTCAAATTGTGATTTTTATAAATAATTATATCATTAAATTTAGAATGCTTATTTCGAAAATCTTTTACTTTAAAAATTGTCCATTATAGGTTTTTAATTTTAAAAGCATATATTTTCATTTAAAGAATTTTAAAATGCAGTTTTAAAGCTTACAAAATTTATAGTTTTTAAAATCGAAGATTTTTTTATAAAAAAGAGGGTGACCAAGTTCGGTTTTAACCATTTTTTAAATAATTAATGTGCATTTTTGAAGATTTAAACAATTAAAAATTAAAAGTATTTGAAGTTGAAATTTTTTAATAAAAAATATTTTTATTTTATCAACTGTAAATATAAATAAATAAATTATTTCTAAAATAGATCTGTACTCTAAGTATAGAAATCTGAACAACAATTAATTTGACCAAACAATTCTAGATCCATTCAAAATTTGAGAATTTCCAGATTGTAACTGTTTCAATCCGAAAGTCTGATAAGAATTTTAATTAATATATCATTTATTCTGATAATTTTATTTTTAAATGAAAATTTTCATGATTTATCAATAATATATTTTTAATTCGGAGTTTCAGATCTTCCTTTATATTATTTTTGTATTAAATTTAATAAATACATTTATTAATATATTATTTATATTAATTTTTTAAGCCATTAAAAAGTGTAAACGTGCGTTTTACTATTTTCAACTTAAAAATAAATCCATGATAATATAGTCATAATTAAGGTTTTTATTAAATTTAAAATATTGTAAGTCTAAATTATTTAATTTTTATCGGATTTTATTTGAAATTTCTTAATGTAGAAAAAGAATAAGTATTTAATACTTAGCAATATTTCATTGTTCATTTCAAACGTGTAAATTGAAACCAAATATTTGAAAGAAAACAATTCGAAACTGAATTTTTTTACATAGAAAGCTTTGAATATTTAGATTTTCGAAGAACTTTTAAACTTTTAGCGTTACAATTTTAATTGTTCTATTTAAAAACTGTTTAATTTATAAATGAAATTGTTAAATTTTGACGCATAAATAACAATTAAACGCTCATTATTTGTAGACGAAATTTGAGAATTTTTAAGAGATATTCAGAAGTTTTGAAAAGATTTAAAATTAATTAAAAACTTAAAATTATTTCAAGTAATTTAAACGAAGTGTGTTAACATTTTTCTCAGAACTTCTAAATATATTTAGAAATTAATCGAAATTTTCCTACAATGTTTGAATATCCTGCAAATTAAAAAAAAATCCTTAATATCAGATAAAGATAATAATAAGATAATTTTTCAAATTGAAAAATATTTTTCAATTTTCCTAAGAATCTTAAGAAAATTTTTTATTCTTTTGAAGTCTCACAATTCTTAAAAAAATTCTAAATTTTTTTTTTGAAATCTGCAAAAATCTAGATTTTATTTTAAATTCGGCTGTAAGTATTTGAAATTATTTCAAGTTGTAAATTTAAATTGAATCTTTTTAAAACTTCTGAATATCTCTTTAAATTCTTCTAAGATTTTTCCAAATAATAAGTGTTCTATTTTTATTTATTAATTTTAATAATTTTTTTTTTAATATGCAAGATTTTCTAAAAGTAATAGAAAAAATTCAATACATTTAAAAGTTCCGTAAAAAAATTATTTTGAATTTGGAAAAATTTTAAACCCCCTCAAGATTTTGAAATTAAATTTCAAAGCTTTTAAAGGATGCCTAGAGTATTTAAAATAAAAAAATAACTTCTAATTTATGAACTGTCAAGTTAAAAAAAATTATTTTCCAATTTTTAATGTGTCTATCTTAAAATTACTTAAAATAATATAATTTTGAAATTTTTTAAAGTTCATTGCTTGATTCTTTAATTTAGAGTATTGAAAATGTTGAAGTGAATTCACATTTTTGGAACTTCAATTTTTAAAGTTTGGAATTCAAGGGTTCCACTTTGAATGTTTTAATTTTTTATTTATTAATTTATATGGAAAAATGTTTAGAATATAGTTTGATTTCTTAAATTTCATTTTTCTGCGAAAAATTTTTGAGAACCGTAAAAAAGCCGGAAAATGATCGGGAACTTTTTTCTTTGACAAAAACGACCACCCTGAATTAAGTATCTTGTTATTTGAAATTTGGGAAATTTTATAATTCGGTAATAATATATATTTTCCGCAATTTTTTATACTCATTTGAACATTCGTTACATATTTTTTTATAATTTCTGATAATCCATACAATTTTATTGTTTGAATTATGTCAATTATGCCGCTTTTTCTTATATTAAACAAAATAATAAATGAGTACATAATTATTGTTTACTAGCTGACTCTACACTATGAGGAAAAAATTATTTTAAATGGTTTTTATTTTATTTTTTTGTAATTTTTATGTATTTTTCCTATGTCAAAATAGTTTTTATTCCTTTTTTTCTCAAAATGGTTTCTAATATATATATTTTTATTTAAAAAAATTTTTTTTTGTGCAGCCGAGTGCTGATTACAACGGATGTCTGGGCTCGAGGAATCGATGTGCAACAAGTTTCTCTTGTAATTAACTATGACCTTCCTAACAACAGAGAATTGTACATTCACAGAATTGGTCGTTCAGGTCGATTCGGCAGGAAGGGTGTCTCGATCAATTTCGTAAAAACTGACGACATTCGAATTTTGAGGGACATTGAGCAGTACTACTCAACCCAAATCGACGAGATGCCAATGAATGTGGCTGATCTCATTTAATTTAATTCAATTCAGTTTGATTTAATTTAATTGTCTTTGAACTTTAAGCCGTGACTCTTTCAAGTTTTTGTCACATTATCTTCGTGGTTAATACAGATAAGTTAAATTAGCTCCTAATTTAATAAAATTATCAGATAATTATTTTGAAATGATACAACCAGATTTATACAAGTGTATGAATAAGATGCAAGATTTTCTTTAAGGACCTGTCTGTACATGTCTGTACAATATTGTAAAATATCTTTTCTATGTGTTAGTAATAAAATGTCTAGGTAAGCTAAATTAAAAAAAAAAAATTATTATCAGGGAGAAGGCGAGGAATTTTATTGGTCAGGGTGAAGTGAGGGAGTGTGAAAAAAATCGGATGAAACTCAGGCAACTTTTTGAAGAGGAATTTTATATAATTTTCAAAGATAAAAAATTTGAAATGTTTAATTTTAAATTATTTTGTTCCGCTTTTAAACGATTCTATGTTTGAAAATGAAAAGTTATATCCAAGTTCTGCGGCCATCTCGGTGGAAGATTTTTTTCAGAAATTTATTTGCCTTGTATTTGATTATAAATTTTTTTCGATTTTTAGTTTTAAGCTTACATTTATAATTTAAAGACTTTAAAAATGCAATCTTTAAGACTTAAATAATTGAAAATTTCAAACGTTTAAAGTTGAGAATTTTGGATTTAAAAACATTTTTATTTTATCAACTGTACATATGAATAAATAATTAATTTTTCAAATTGAATAATGTTAAGCAATATTTTATCGTTCTTTTGAGCGTTACAATTTTTATTTTTCTATTTGAAAAATATTTATTTTTTAGGTGAAATTATTGAATTTTGAGTGTGTCAACCTGAGTTAAAACAAAATGCAGATTCGTGCAGATTTCAAACAAAAAATGTAGAAACCTTTACTTCAGATTCGTACGACAAATTAAAAATTATATTTCATTTTGAATAATTATTTTAAGAGAACATTTAAAAAATTGTCAAAACAGAATCTGGGATACTTATAGGATTTTTTTTTATTTTCCCGGACTTTCTCAAAATTTCAGGAAAAATTTGATAAAAATGTTTTGAACTGAATAGGATTTTTCCTACCATTTTTAGAAAATCCTGCAAATTTTAAAACATTTCCATAAAATCTTCCAGATATTGTTTTGACAATTTTGGAAATCTTTTGAAATATTCTCTTACAATAATTTTTTAACATAAAAAATAATTTTCAATTTTTCTATGAATCTCAAAAAAATGTTTGTTTTTTCTTTTGCAGCCTTTCGCCATTCTTAAAAAATTCTAAATCTTTAATTTGGAATCTGTAAAAATAGAACTTGTTTAAATTATTTGAAATCATTTCATATTTTTAATTAATTTTGAATCTTTTCACAACTTGAAATATTATTTTTTATTAAATAGTAAACAGGATGTTATAAAACTTGTAGGAAAAATTCGATTCGATTTAAAAGATGTTTAGAAGTCCTTAACAAATTTCAAAAATAATTTTAATTTTGAAAAAATTTAAAACAACTTCAAGATTTCTTAAGATTTTGAAATAAAATGTTGAAGTTTTTCAAGGATATTTTAACTATTTTAAATAAATGTAATTTAACTTATAATTTAAGAAGTGTTCAGTTAAATTTTTTTTAAGTGCTTAAAATAATATAATTTTTTAATTTTTAATGGGATTTTCAACATCATAGTTGAAATTTCAGCCAAAAGGTTCATTTTCTACTAAAAAAAAAACACACACACACATTTTAATCAAATATATGAATATTTAAGTAAAAAAGATAAATTTTTAACCCAAAAAAATTCATTTATTAACGAAAATTGAACGAAAAACCGAATATTTAGATTTTTCGTTAAAAAATTAATTTTCAATAAAAGCAACAACTAATTTTCAACAACAAATGAATTTTCAACCAAAAATATTAATTTTCTACTAAAAAGAATAATTTTTAACAAAATACTTGAGTTCTCAAACCAAAATTTTAATTTTTAATGGAATGTTCAATCTCATAGTTGAATTATTCAAATATTGAATTGTCAACAAAAAAGTATATTTTCAACCAAATTCTTGATTTTTCTACCAAATAGGGGAATTTTCAACCATAATAATTAAATTTCTAACTAAGAAATCAAATTTTCTAACAAGCCATTTAATTTTTAACAAAAAAAGTTGAATTTTCTATTTAAAAAATTATGAGTTTTCAACCTAATAGTTGAATTTCTAACCCAAAAGATAAAGGTTTCTATTAAACAATTAAATTTTCAAAAAAATAGGTCAATTTTAACCAAATTCTTGATTCTTCAACAAAAAATATGATTTTCCCACTACAAAGTTATTTTCCAACAAAATAGTTCAACTTCCTACAAAACTGTTGAATTTTTAAGCTTAAAAAAATTTCTAAAAACCAATTCAATTTTTAACTCGAAATAATAAATTTTTAAAGCAAAAAAGGTCATTTTTAACTAAATAGTTGAAGTTTTGATCAAAAACTATGAATTTTCAACAAAGTAGTTAAATTGTCTACGAAATAGCGGAATTAATTAAATTTCTCACAACAAAAAAACAACAATTTTCTATAAAACAATTGAATTTTGAACCAAATATACTTGAAATTTCAACCAAAAAATATGAATTTTTTTACGAAAAAGTTAAATCGTTAAATTTTCTACAAAATTTTTGAATTTTTATGTCAGAAAAAAAGAAATTTCTACAAAGCAATTTAATTTTTAACCTGAAAATATAAATTTTCAAAACAAAACATCATTTTCAACCAAATAGTTGGATTTTCTAATTTAAAAAAATTTAATTGAATGTTCCATCCAAAAAGCCGAATTTCGAACAAAACATTCGAATTTAAAAAGTTTCAACAAGATGACTTCTTTACAAAATAGTTGAATTTTTTAATCAAATGGTAGAATTTTCAAACGAAAAAGATCAAACTTTTACCAAAAAACAGTTTGCATTTTTAACAAAATTCTTTAATTTTGCATCCCTTTCTTTCATTTTCAACCATAATAGTTGGTTTTTTAACAAAAAGCCAATTTTTTAGAACAAAAAAATTCAATTTTCAACTTGAAAACATAGATTTTTTACAAAAAAAGTTCATTTTAAATCAAATAGTTCAATTTTCGAACAAAAGGTTTTTATTATCAACAAAATAGTTGAATTGTCTACCAAATAGCGGAATTTTCAACCGAAATAGTTGAATTGCTAACCCAAAAAATGTGTTCTATAACAAAATTGGAATTTTTAACTCGAAAATATAAATTTTCAATCAAATAATTGAATTTCCTTCCAATTAACGGAATTTTCAACCAAGATAGTTGAATTTATAATTTAAGAAAAAGAAATCTTCTGTAAAACAATTGAATTTTCAGATAGAAAGTGTGCATTTTCAACAAAAAGTAAATTTTCAATAAAAAAATATCAATTACCAGTAAAAAATATGAATCTTCAATCAAATAATTAAAATTTCTTCCAATTAACGGCATTTCCAACCAAGATAGTTGAATTTATAATTCAAGAAAAAGAAATCTTCTGTAAAACAATTGAATTTTCAGATAGAAAATATGCATTTTCACGAAAAAGTTAATTTTGAATAAAAAAAAAGAATTTTCCTGCAAAAAATATGAATCTTCAATCAAATAAATGAAATTTCTTCCAATTAACGAAGCTCCCAACCAAAATAGTTGAATTTCTAACCCCAAAAAATGTTTTTTATAAAAGAAAAAATTTTTAACTCGAAAATGTGAATTTTCAA
>NC_046661.1:74452121-74470736 GCF_010883055.1 Belonocnema kinseyi | reverse complement strand
TGAATTTATAATTCAAGAAAAATAATTCTTCTGTAACACAATTGAATTTTCAGATAGAAAATATGCATTTTCACGAAAAAGTTAATTTTGAATAAAAAAAAATGAATTTTCCTGCAAAAAATATGAATCTTTAATCAAATAATTGAAATTTTTCCAATTAACGAAGCTCCCAACCAAAATAGTTGAATTTCTAAACCCAAAAAATGTTTTTCATAAAGAAAATGAATTTTCAACAAAAAGTTCATTTTCATTTAAAAAATAAATAAATTTTCCAGAAAAAATATGAATTTTCAATTAAATAATTGAGTTTTCTTCCAATTAACGGAATTTCCAATTAAAATAGTTAAATTTCTAAACCAAAAAAATGTTTTTTTTTATCAAGATTTTGAATTTTCAAAGGAAAGTTCATTTTCAAAACAAAAAATGAATTTTCCAGCAAAAAATATGAATTTTCAATTAAATAATTGAATTTTCTTCCAATTTACGGAATTTCCAACCAAACTAGTTCAATTTCTATCCCAAAAACATGTTTTTTATAAAGGAATTGAATTTTCAACTCAAAAATATGAATTCTCAATTAAATAATTGAATTTTCTACCATTTAACGGAATTTCTAACCCAAGAAAAGATATCTTCTGTAAAACAATTTAATTTTCAATAAAAAGTTTAGTTATGTATTATTTATTTTTTTCAAAATTGAGAAAGGTTTTCTGCCTGTAGGGGCAGTTCGGTTGGAAACACTGACTTTTAAAAAATCAATAATCATCCCTTCAGCTCACATGGTAGGTTTCGAGTATCTCGGAATGAAAATAAAATGGATACACAAAGTGCGGAGGAGGAAAATTTGTTTCCTTTTTTGTTGAGAGTGATAAGAAGAATTTCATAACAAATTTCCTTAAATTGAAATGATTTAAGTAAGAAATCGTACTGCGCCGGAAACCACGAATTGTGATTTTGAGTCAAGAGGATGGAGGATTAATTAGGTGAATACTTATTACATTTCTATGCCAAATAACTACCAGACTGTTAATTTTCAGTTAAAAATATATTTTATTTTGTAGTCTAGATGAAAATTCTTGTGTTATTAAACCAAAGATCGATTTTTTAGATTTGTAATGATTACATTATTTTTTTTTTTTTTCGATGCAAATTAAACTATTTCATATTGTAGGTTTTATAGATTTAAAATGTATCAATTAGTATCAATAATAGTTTATTAAAAATGGTTGAATTCGGAAAAGTCTTTGGAATAACACAAATTTGAACTTTTTGAACCTGATACTCTACAATTTTGAGATTCTCTATTTGAAACATTTTGAGGTCAATGTCAAGTACAGATTTCATACTCTTGTCCCTTTTTTACCATTCGCTTAGAAATTCCTCTTATTTATTGCTTTGATTTATTTTTGTAGATAGAAAATTCAATTATATTGTTCCAAATTTAATTAATTTGAAAAAATTCACTGTTAGGTGAAAATCTACCTATTTTGTTAAAATTTTGTTTCGGTAGACAATTGTGGTAAACATTCGACTATTTGGTTGAAAAATCATTTTTCTTTATTGACAATGAACTTTCCGAGTTTAAACGTCAACTGTTTTCTAAGACATTTAACCTTTTATCTTGTAAATTCAGATATTTTGTTTAAAATTATTATCATTTTTTTTTAATTCTACCTTAATCTACAAAATCCTCGGTTTTTGGTTAAAGTTTAATCTTTTTTTGTTTGAAAATTCGAATATTAGGTTGAATATTCATTTCTGTACATAGAAAATTCAATTATAGTATTCCAAATTTAATTATACTGTTGAAAATTCACTATTTTGCTGAAAATCTAAATATTTTGTTAAGAATGTAACCTCTATTTTGCAGAAAATTCTTTTTTTTTTCGGCAGCAATACCAACTATTACATTTTTTGTTAAGAGTTAATATTTTGTTTGAAAATTCAACTATTTATTCGTAAATAAAACTCTTTGGTCTAAAATAATTGTTCTGTGTTTATTGAAAATTCAACTATTTGGTTAAAAATCTTTCATGATTGAAATTCAACTTTTCGCGGTTAAAACTCATCTTTGTTCTAGAACATTCCATTTTTTAGCCGAAAAATTAAAATATTTGTTTGATAAATTATTTGTCTTTGTTGAAAATTCTACTGTTTCTAAAAATCCTTGGTTTTTGTTCAAATTTAATCTTTTTTATTTAATAATTCAACTATTTGGTTGAAAAAATATTTTTTCAGGTAAAAAAACTTAATTATATTCTTCCAAATTTAATTATTTTGTTTAAAATTCACGATTTTGCTGAAAATCTAAATATTTTGATGAAAATTTAACCTCTATTTTGTAGAGAATTTTTTCGGTAAAAATACTAGCTATTATATTATTTGTTGAGAATTTGTATTTTGTTTGTAAATAAAGCTATTTGGCCTAAAATAATTTATCTGTGCTTGTTGAAAATTGAATTATTTGGTTGAAAAACATCTTTCTTGATTGAAAATCAACCTTTCGGGTTTAAAAGTAAACTGTTTTCTAACATATTCAACTTTTTAGCACAAAAATTAAAATATTTCGAACAAAATTAATTTTTCTTATTTGAAAATTCTACTGAACTGGCGTTTGGTTAAAGTTTAATCTTTTTTGTTTAAAAATTCGACTTTTTGTTGGAAAATTTAACTTTTTAGATAAAAAATTATTTTTTTGATTGATAATGTACTAATTTGCAATTTTTAGCTTAAAAATTTAAATATTGGATTGACAAATTTTTGCTGTTGAAAATTCTACTTTTTCCAAAAAATCCTTGGTTTTTGTTAAAATATAATTTTTTTTTTGTTTAAAAATTCTACTATTTGGTTAAAAAATTATTTCCTTTTTTACTTAAAAAACTCAATCATATTGTTCCAAATTTAATTATTTTTTTTAAAATTCACGATTTTGCTGAAAATCTAAATATTTTGTTAAAAAAATAACCTCTATTTTGTAGAGAATTTTTTTCGGTAAAAATACTAGCTTTTAAATTTTTGGTTGAGAATTAATATTTTGTTTGAAAATTGAACTATTTATTTGTAAATAAAGCTTTTTGGCCTAAAATAATTTGTCTGTGTTTTTTGAAAATTGAACTATTTGTTTTAAAAATCATCTTCCTCTATTGAAAGTCAATCTTTCGAGGTTAAAAGTCAACTTTTTTCGAAAATATCAAACTTTTTACCACAAAAATTAAAATATTTCGAACAAAATTAATTTTTCTTAGTAGAAAATTTTACTGAACTGGTTTTTGGTTAAACTTAAATATTTTTTGTTTAAAAATTCAACTCTTTAGATGAAAAATCATCTTTCTTGATTGATAATTAACTATTTTATTGAAATCACCTTTTTTCTAAGAGATTCGACTTTTTAGTATGAAAATTCATCTGCTTGGATGAAAATGCAACTGTTTCGTACAGAATTTAAATTTTTTATTTAAAAATTCGTCTATTTAGTTGAAAATTTATTTTTGTGGGTGAAAAATGTAATTATATTGTTTCGAATTTAATTATTTTCAAACAAATTCAACTTTTTTTTTAAATTAAACCATTTTGTTGAAAAGTGTTCTCGAAACTGTTCCGCTGTTCTCAAAATACTTCTTTTTCTCGTTTTTTCGCTGAAATGCAAACAGAATTGAAAGCACTCAATAAAAAAATTCAACTATTTTTGGTAAAAAGTTAATTCTTTTTGTATGAAAAGTCTACTACTATATTTTTGGTCAGGAAAGACACTTTTTTGGTTAAAAATTCTGCTATTTGGTTAATCATTTAATTATTTAATTGAAATATGAAATATTTGGTTAAAAAGTCACCGTTTTTGTTCGAAGTTTAATATTTTTCGTTTGAAAATTCGACCATTTAGTAAAAAATCATGTTTTTGTTCGAAAATTCAACTCTTTTCTTGAAATTTCGGCTTTTTCTATGGAAAATTCAACTATATGTTTGAAACTTAATTTTTTTATTGTTCAAGATTTATATGTTCGAATTGAAAATTAAACTGTTTTGTTGAAAAATGTTCGTTTTGGTTTGTAATTTTAACTACATTTGTCGAAATTTCAACTATTTGGTTGAAAATTCATATTTTTGGTCGAAAATTCAACTATTTGATTGAAAATTACCTTCTTTGTTAGCAAAATTTTTATTTTTGATTTCAAAAGTCCATTATTGTATAAAAGTTTGTTTTTGTATTAGTAATTTAACTATTTGAGAGATAATTTAATTATTTGTACGAAAATTGAACTATTTGGTTTAAAATGAACGTTTTTTAATGAAAACTTATGTTTTCGAGTTGAATTTTTTTTTTATATAGACCTTTTTTTTAATTCCACTATTACGGTTGAAAACGCAAGAACTTGGTTAAAATTTAAAGAATTTTGTTAAAAATTCGACTGTTCTTGGTAAAAGTGTAATCTTTTTAGTTTAGAAAATAACCCATTTCGTTGAAAAATCAAACTATTTCGTTCGAAAGTCATCTTGCTGTTCGAAAATTTGAAAGTTTAGTTAAAAGTTCGACTTTTTGGATGGAAAATTAAATTATGTGTTGGAAAATTAATTTTTTTGTTGAAGATTTATATTTTCGGGTTGAAAATTGACCTGTATTGTAGAAAAATGATCTTTTTGCTTCATAAATTTTTTGGCGAAAAATGCATATTGTTTAGCTAAACCATCAACTGTTTGGTTAATAATTAAATTTCTTGTTGAAAATTCATATTCTCGGGTTAAAAATTAAACTGTTTTGTAGACAATTTGTCATTTTCGCTTGAAAATTCAACTATGTTCACCGAAACTTTAACTTTAACTTTCGGGTTCGTTTTGGTAACATTTTTTACTGTAAAGTCTTGCAACTATTTCATTTTCATAAGATTTTAATTCTAAATTACAATTTTTCAAATCTAATATTTAACGTTTCATTTTAAATTTTTTAAAATTTAATATTCCTCAATTTTACATCTTGCGAATTAAAATTATTAAAATGTTCACATTTTGCAATACGTGCGAACATTACCAAATTTTTCTTTCAATTTTAATATTATATCACCCCATTTTAAATTTAAAATACATAATCATTAACTTTCAACTTTAAAGTTTTTTAATTGGTTTAATTTTTTTTAATAGTTAAATCTTAAATGAAATGAGGTTTTTTAATTTTTCAATACAAGGAGGATCAAAAGTTTAAAAACAGGAAAAAATGGAGCAACAAGAAGAATGCAGAACGAGAAGAATTCAACCTGTTCGACGTTTTCCAAACGATTACAAATCAGAAGGTCAATCACCACGTAAGTTACTGAATATTTTATAAAATATTTATATACCACTATAACAATTATATATTTTAAATACTTAATAAAATTTTAAAAATTGAATTCGCAAACCCTAAGTTCAAACTCTGTGACGTTCAGACGTCACATCCGGAAAAAACATCCAGCTAATCCTGGTTGGCTTATTGTTCCGACCAATAAGCAATGCTTATATTTCCCGCCAAAAATTCAAAAAGTGCACTTTTTAAAGATAAATTAACCTTTGTTTTCTCAAGTAATTACATTTTGTTTTTAGTGCTTTTTTAATTTCACAACAAAAAAAAAACGCAAGCAAAAAGACTTGTTTGAAACAAAACAGTTCCACTCTTAAACAAACAAGATTAAATTTCTCCGAAGAGAGATGAATTTTCAACCAAGAAAGATATTTCAGTAAACGAAAATAAAATGAAAATTCATCTTTCTATTTAAAAAATTAGCTATTTTGTTGATAATTTGTTTTTTCTGTAGCTGAAAATTAATTTCTTAACTGAAAATTGGAATATTTCAGTTGAAACATAATCTATTTTGTTGAAAATTTGTTGTTTTTTTGTTGTTGAAATTTTGTTTTTACTAAAAATGTAACTATTCTACCTGAATATTCCATCATTTTAGTTAAAAAATCATCTCTCTAGTTGAAAATTAATGTACTTAAACTAAAGATTAAACTAATTAATTTTTACTTAAAAAGGGATCTTTGTTCGTTGAAAATGCAACTATTACAGTTGAAGATTCATCGTTTTAGTTGCAAATATATCATTTCGTTCAAAAATGTAACTGTTTTTCGATTTTCTTTTTTATTATTATTTTTTTTTCAACTGAAAATATAACTCTGTCCATTAGATATTCCACAATTTTTATAAAAACTTCATAACTTTGTTAAAATGTGAACTTCTTTAACTGAAAATATAATTAATGAATATTTGGTTCACAACTTATCTTTTAGCAAGTTAGCATTTAGTTAAAAATTCGCCTTTTTGGTATTAATTAATCTTCCTGGTTTAAAATATTGATCTTCTTGGTTGAATGTTCATAATTTATTGTTTCATTCTTATATAGCATTTTTATTTCATTTAAAAATGCAACTATTTCGTTATAAATTTATGTATTTCATTGAAAAATCGTCTTCTATGGTAGAAAATTAATCTTCTTGTCTGAAAATGCATTTGTTTAGTTAGAAATTTAAGCATATTAGTTTAATATTAATCATTTTAGTTGAAAATTCGTCTTTTTGATTAAAAGTTAAAATTTCCCAGTTAAAGTTTCATCATTTTGTTGAAATTTCATCAGTTTGATTGACAATTAATTTTTATAACTGAAACCTGACGTATTCAATTTTTGTTTGCACTATTTTTTTCATTTAAATTCAACTTTTTCTTGGAAAATTTGTTTTTTTTTTTTAATAAAAATGCAACTATTTTGTTGAATTTTAAAAATTTTATTTAGTTATTTGGTTGAAAATTTGTCTTTTTTATTTAGAAATTCCACTATTTGAATCAAAATTCATGTAATTTTTGAAAAACTTAAAAATTATTTTAGCTAAATATTCATAATTTTAGTTAAAAATTCTTCTTTTATTTTAATTCAAATACTTCAGTCACAGATTCATAATTTTAGTTAAAAATTGATGAGTTTAGTTAGAAATTATTTTTCTAACGTGAAAACTGAACTATTTCTTTTTTGGTGGAATTATTTTTTCAATCCAAAATTCCACTATTTGGTGGAAATTTTCTATTTTTTGGATGAAAATTCAACTATTTCGAAATTTAAACTATTTAAAAATCTATGTATTTCTGACGAAGATTTATCATTTTAGTGGAAAATTCATCACTTTGGTTGAAATCAATTTTTTAAACTTGAAAAATAATCTGATCTGTTCTGTTCCGAGTTCTGCGAAAATTTAAATGTAATAAATAAAAAATAGATTTTTGTATGCAAATTATTAATAAAAGTTTCTTTCTTATTTTTAAAATCAAGTAAGAGTTAGTCATTTAGTTTGAAGTGAAACTAAAAAAAATGTTAATAAAATAGTTCTGTCATAATCGGAAGAAATGAATTGGCAACTACAAAAAAAGTTTGTAACCAAAAAGAAATAGTTCACATTGCAAAAAATAAATTTTTGACCCAAGAAAAAGGAGTTTTGAAAGAGATACATTCATTTTCAACAAGAAAATTATTAATTTTCTACCAATATGATGAATTTTCAAACAAGAAGAATAATTTTTTACCAAAAAACGAGTTTTCAGCTAAAATTTTTTAACCAAAGAAATTACTTTTTAACCAAAATAAATTAGTTTAGAAACAAAAAGAAGAATTTTCTAAAAAACGTCAATTTTTAAATACATAGTTGAATCGTGAACTAAAAAGATAAATTTTCAAGAAGAGAAAAACAATTTTTTTAAATTTAGTTCAATTTTCAACCAAAAAATGATTTCTCAAGCAAAAAAGATTAATTATTGAGCATCAATATTAATTCTCAAGCAAAAGAGACGACTTTTCAATAAAACACATGAATTTTTATCCAAATGGTTCATTTTTAAACTAAAAGTGGCGAATTTTCAACTAAAAATGGACAAGTTAAATTTTAAGTTAATCAGTTTTTAATGAAAAAAAAACTGATTTTAACTAAAACAGTTTATTTTAATGAAAATAGATGAATCTTTGACAAAAAATGTAAAACGTAATAGTTGATATTTCAACCAACAAAGATTATGAATTAAAAGCGGTTGAATGCAACCAAAAAGGACGAATTTTCAATCAATCATGTAATTTTTCAAATAAAAAATATAATTTTTTAACCAAAAATAAAACAAAAACAAAATAAAAGACAATTTTCAACCAAAGTGAGCAAACTTCAATCGATACAATTTTAATCCAGAACAGTTGAATTCAGTAGAAAAAAAGAAGACAATTTTTGTCTAAAACAGTTGGTTTTCTAATTTGAAAATATTGACTGAATTCACACGCGGCGGACATTTAACTCCGGACAGGTATTTCGCCGAACATCTAGTGACATTTCGCACTTTTGGTTACTAAAAGTTTTCGGCGCCAGTTTTCGAATGTTTATAGTTTTTGACAGATCTAACAAGAGATCGTAACCTGATTTAACCTCGGATGGATTTTGTTTACATATTATTTAAAAATAGGAAAGAAATAGCGGAGAAATGGAAGTAGAAAGTACTGATGAAAAGAATATAGGAGAAGAAATAGAAAGTGATATAGCAGGAGATATTGTTTTGGAAGTAATTTATCATTATAAAGAACAATATCTCTCAATTTGAATCAGTAGAAATAAGCTACAAATAAAATAGTGTGAAGTCTTTATCACTTAAAAGCAGATTGCGAAAAATGTCTAACTAAATAAATTATTGACAGCTGTGATTTGAGTTAAAAGTTTTCTACTAACTATAATGATTTATATGAATGCTTACTAAATATCAATACTAAACGATTTCGAACTATTTCGTTAGTAACTATACTTAGTGTAATTCATATTAGAGTAGTAATTATCAGAGTGAATTGTTACCGTTCATTGTAATTTTCATTTATAATTCGACTACATATCTTTATTTATTATTTATAATAAAGAGGCTTCCTGTGATATTAGCAGTAACCGCTATGTCAATATTAGCTTTCAAAATAAAACGGATAAAAAAAGCCAAGTGGAATTACGTAGACTTAGGGTAAAAAGAGTACAAACATCAAACTTTTGTATGGCTCGAAAGACATGCGGGGCATTTTACACCTTGTTTCCATTTTTGAAAATGGACTCTTAAAAGATTTAACACCTACTACAGAATGTCTTCCACGAAATTTGAGGAATTATTAACTCTGGTAGCTCCATTAATAACAAAGCAAGAATTTCGAGAGCCAATTTAATTCGAAAAATATTGAAATTTATATTTATTTATATTTCAATAATTTATTAAAAAGTCTTGAAAAATGCAACAAAGGAATCAATGCAAATTTGTGGATTTAAATAATTTTAACTCTAGAGAGGCAGAGTTGAATTGGTGAGAATTAAAATTTCAGAGTTTACATTCCGCATGAAGTAATTAAAACAACTTATTACACATATTTTGTGAACTTATTAATAGGAATTAAATAAAGCCAAAATATGACCACTTCTGAGGAATAAGAAATATCTCTGTGAGGTACATTACCGGTACAATTAGAAGGAATTAAATATATTGAAAACACGTTCTCTTTGGGAGAATAGAAAACTGTGTTGGGGTCGCTATGGAAATAGAAGTGAATAAGTTTAGGAGGTATCTTATTCTTATCGTGGCATTTTAGACAGATGAAAAAATCGCACATTCAAAATAATAGAATAATCTTCACTTTTGCGCTGAATCCTGAAAATATTAATTTTTCTCTCTACGCTTATTATCGGATTTATCAGAACATTTCTGATGGAATATCAAAATTAAATTTCAATGATAAAGTATTAGTTACTAAAAATTTGCACAAACTTAAATTTTTTGTTCAAAGTCTTGGATAGAAACGAAATCATCCTTCTCGAAGGGACACAACAATTTATCTAACATGAAACTTACATATGTTCCTGAACAAAATAATTAATACACGGAAACTTTTATATGCAAGATGACAATCATATGCTATAGTCATAGGTTCATTCCTTATTCTCTAAATTTTAATCGCAGTGAGAAATGTATCACTGAATCAAATCAGTAAGAATTTTCATTTACCTAAATATCTAGAAAGGGATTACTGATTGAAATCAGTAAATCTTTCCACTAAGGTTCAAATTTTAAGCTTTATAAATTCTTTGAACCGAACTATAATAATTTAAAAACTGATACCGAATAATATTTCCTGACTTTAAAGGTTATAAAATCTTAATCAGTTCTTGCAACTTATACGAATGTATTTAATTTCGATGACTAAATCCCTCACAGCAATAGGATATACCAGGATATCCCATTTATCTCCAAGATTGTCCCAAGGATATCCCAGGGATAACTTGTCGGATATCCCGCAAGGCGGAAATTTGGATACCCCAGGGATATCCCTAAACTATGCAGGATATCCCTGAAACATTTCTATTTTGAAGCAACCAATGTGGAAATCCATATACAACTTAAAATTTTGTTATAAACCATGAGAGATAGACAGAAAGTGAGGTAATTTTGTTATTTTATTCACTTTTCTTAATTTAGTTTAAGTAAATTAAAATTTTTTAATCTTAAAGTTCCTTCTCTCTTTCATAAGCAAATGTAATTAAATCTAAAATAAATTTTGGGTGATTTTGTGTTGGCACCCTCCTTATAGCAGCCTCCACCAAATGCAGCCACGCTACTTATTTCGGAATCTGTTCTTCCATCTTGTTGCTGCTGTTGTAGCTATTGTAGTCGCAGTACTTCTTGCTGCTGTTGTTGTCCTTGCTGATGTTGTGGCGGTTGCTGATCATGTTGTTGTTCTCGTTGATGTTGTTTTTGAGATAGCGATGTTTCTTGATGTCGTTGGGGCCTAAACCATTGGTATGATGGTGTATTTGGAGGGGGCTTCATCGATGGAGTATTAAAATGGGGCACAGTACGTTTAATAAATTTCGCTGTATTACCCAATTTTACGTTTGACCGTATCACTGATTTTTGTTCTGGGTTTTGTTCTGTGTTGTTATGCTTTATTTTGCTCGTTGACGCCTTGTTCAATGAACCTTTAGTTTCAACAGAATCTAGGAACCTGTTCATCTTATTGAGCAATAAGTCACAAGCTTCGTCATTGCGATCCTTATTTTCTGAAATGGTAATACAGCACGTGATACAAAAGTTTTCATAATTTTAAAATATTATATGTTAGTTATTACGTCATAATTGTTGAAAAAAACGTAACGAAACTTTCCACAATACTTATTTATGCTGCCCCAGAGATAATAAATTATTGAGATTTAACCCGTTAAGGACCAAATGTCCGTTTTTCCAACACTTTTTTCAGAAAGATCTTCTGCTACCGAATAAATTGTTTAAAAATTTAAAAACAATAAATTCAAATGTAAAATTTTCTAAACTTTCGAGATATATAATCAGAATTGCAATATAATTTAAACTTGAATAATTATTTTCGTTTATGTAACAAGAAATACAAATTTTCTAGTGCATCAAATCTTTATTTGATTATTCTCATCCCAAATTTGTAAAAATAAACCCCAAAAAAGTGAAATTATTGCTTCCATGGTCCCAAAGATTTTTTAAATTCAAGGTGTTCGATCCAATATGGCTGCCAAAAGTAACTAAAACATTCTGATTTTCATACACATGCGCACATGAGGTTTTTTTTGGGGCCTCTGATGACGAATCTGTTCAGATTTTCAATTTTCAAAATGACGGATCCAATATGGCTACTAAAAGTTAAAGGAAAATTCCGATTTTCATGAAAATTCGCACTTGCGTGTTTTCGGGGCCGCTGCAGACGAATCCGTGATTAGATTTTTTTCGCGAGTGGGGTCACGATCAGGAACTAATGAAGAGTTATTTGCGAGGAGTGAATCTAGGTAATTTGTATTACTGAAGGATACTTATTCGACTGCCACATTTACTATGGAATCGGGTCCCGGTAAGAAGGCTTTCATTAAAAAGTATTGGAAATTTTCATTCATCCAGTGTGAGAAATATTAAATACTTTCGATCCTGTTTTTGTTCTCCCTTATTGAATCTCTACAGCAATTGAAGCTATCTCTAAAATTGAATCCCTTTCTGTACCTGGCGCTGACAATATTTTTCTGAATACCATACAGCAACCAAAAAATTAAACAAATGTATCCCTTTTAATTTAGTAAATTTGGTTATTTTTAAAAAATGTTTTTTGAATAATAATGAGGTAAAATGTTTTTTAAAACATCGAATCGGTCATTTTACGATGTCAGGCTTAATTTCTACACAGAAAGTTCTGGTAAAAAATAATTTTTTGAATTTTTTATCATGATTTTATATTTTTGTAATTGATAATATTTGAACAGGTCAAACATTTTACGATAAAGAGATGTATTCTTATATATAGTCCTACTAGATTTTTCAAATTTAATGCGTTTGTAGCGCGTTCTAATGCTTCAAACGAAAATTGTGTTTTTAATTTATTGGAGGTTACGTTTTCCAGCTCCAATCTGCTTTAAAAGGGATTTGAATTTTATTATTTTCACCGCCTAATGAGGATTAAAAAACGAAGGACAGAAACGACATTCTTATAGGGATTCAAAATTTTTAATACCTTTTAATGTGAGGCTTCTTACCGGGGTCCAAAGCCTTATTCCCAACAAAATAACATTACACTTCAAAACAAAAAAAGTAACATTACTCATATAAATGTTCACCTTTAAATGGTAAGAGTTGGGCAACGGCGATGGGTTCATCGATGGCTGAAAGACATTTGAACGGTGCAAATGAAATTAATTACCATTTATCATAATTTTTAGCAGTGTTATTCGATCCGCCATCTTGAATCTGAAAAATCTAATCACGGGTTCGTCATCAGTTTCACCAAAATTATCATTTGTATGAAAATCGAAATGTTTCAGTAACTTTTAATCGCCCTATAGGATCCGCCATCTTGAATATGGAAAATCTCCATACCGATTCGGCCAGCTTGAAGTTTGAAAATCTGATTTCTGATTCGTCATCAGCGCCCACAAAAACCGCTATGTGCGAATTTTTATGAAAATCGAAATGTTTTAGTAATTTTTGGTAGCCATATTGGATCCGCCATCTTGAATTGGCAAATCTAATTTCGGATTCGTGATCGGCAACTACAAAAATCCCTATATACATGAATTAATGGAAATTTATGTGAAAATATATATTTTTTAATATGAAAAATAAGTAAAAGCGAAAAAAATGGCTTTTATACGCTAAATTGGACATCGATATTTTGAATTTTGGAAAACTAACCTATAGATTTTGAAGCTTAGGGTCCATTTGGACGCAAAAATTTCACTCTTTAGAGGCATATCTTCACAAATTCAAGACGAAAATAATCAAATAAAGATATTATGCCATGAAAAATTCGTACTTTTTGTTAAATAAAGGACTATAATTATTTCAATTTGAATTTTTTCGCAATTCTGATGACGTATTTCAAAAGTTTAGCAAATTAACAATAGATTTGTTAGCAGAAAATGTCGCTGAGAAAAGTTTTAGAAAAACGTACGTTTGGTCCTTAAAGGGTTAAAATGATATATGGAAATTTCAAGGTGGTTTAGGGTATTTTTCGTTTTCAAATTACAGGATACCTCAAATCGGAATTAATGTTATTTCCGAGAAAAATTATACAGGAACAGTTTTTACCACGAAAGAATGGAAGTTTCGCTGACAGAAATATAAAGTTTTCAACTCTATTGACAATACTTACCGTATAAAAATTGGATATTTTGACAGATAAAATAATATCACACAATCTAATTATATTAATTAGACATAATTCAAGTCCAAAATATAATATATCTCATAAATAAGTGAGGCTTGGCCAGGGGGGCAAGAATGACGAAAATAATATTGACAAGTGCTTAGGTGAAACATTTGTCACAAGTTTCGTCGATAAATGAGCGGCAATGTAGAACAGCAGCTTATCTTGTGGGCTACATGGAAGAAACTATTAAATATTATTATTATCAATCCGGTCAGTATGCAGTTGTCTTGTATTGGTACAGTAGAAACATTGCGTAAATTCTGTTTCCAGCAAAATTTCAACGAATAAGAGGTTATAATACAACTATCTCTATTTTTATTCAAAATAACTTATTCTTCTTGTTGAGCATCTTTAAATGTAATTTTTCCAGTACATAAAATACCACAGAAGCAAACCATCATATTTTCTTATCTTTAAATGTTTTGATTTTCATAAAAAGCTGCAGACGGCTTTGCCCTCAGGTGAGGGGCAAAGCCGACGAAATACAGCATGTTAGAAATAATTAAATTACCAAATCATTTTTTTTTATCTGATTAATACTTATAGAAATATAATATAATATAATGTAGAACTCGAAATGAGAAAAAACTGGATCAATTCAACATCTTATTAACTTTAAAAAAGACATTGACGGTTAACTTGTTGGAGCTGCCCACCCTTACCCTATGGACTGGGACCAATTATTCTCAACCCTTCCCGGCTTGTCATTATTTATAAGCAACTAATTTAGAATTATGTGTAGAAATATTATACTTTTAGGATTTTTTCCTCCTGGCGGTTTTGGTCCATTTAAAAATGTCTCATCAGGATCACGAGGTACATTGGACTACGTCCTACTAAAGAAAACATCAAACGCATCACTATGCAATGTTTATGATAGTTCATGAACTGTTAGAGGATTGTTTGATAAACGACAGTTACACTACCTGTCTAAAAGTTTTAACCGTTTCATGAATTGCGCAAGCACCTATAGACAGCTATGTAATAGATTGGAGTTTCACTATTCGTCTATACCTATTCTAGCCATTTGATAAATCGACTAAGGTTCTGTAACAGACAGTGTGATACATTTCAATTAATATAATATTAAGAAATCATCATTTAACCCGTGATTCTGATTGTTTAAAAAATGTTAACTTCGTTTCAAATCATTTTTAGAATGAAGCATATAGGGATTTTGTAAAAAAGGCGTTTCATTGCAATATATAACTTTATATTAAAAAAAAATGTTTTTAAAATGTCAAAGTATATCAATTTCTTAGCTGAATTAAGTGGAATGAAAATTGTGTTAGCAGAACTAAACACAAAGTATTAATTACACTAAAATGTGTTATGAAATGTTTTGTTAAAATCTTCGGCCATACTTAATGAATTATGTTTTTATAATATAAATAAACCGATTGTAAGAATGTTATTTCTGATCATAAATTATATTTATCGAACTTTACTACTATGGTTTCCTAACCCTAGAACGATCCACGTAGCTGCCTAATCCTCTAATCGCCAACTGGGATTGTACGCTACCAGAAACTTGTACCGTGGAACAATGCTTTCTATTTGTAGTATAACAATTTTGAGGTAGGGACTTTTTTCGTTTTTTAGTATAGAAAACAAAGGTAATATCAACATTCTGTTCATTTTTCGATAAATGTTAAATAATTTGTTAAACATGAAAAAAGACCTGAAAATTCCGCAAAATTGATGTTTTTTATTTAAAAAATAACGTAGTTTCTCAACAATATGATCGGGCATGCAAGCCGCATTTGCTTTTCTTAACACAGGATAATTATTTGAATATAAGACGTAAAAGAAATTAGAGAAATCGGACAAATTACTGATACAATTCTCGAACTTAAACCGTCCACTGGGGTAATACGCTAGCCCAAACGATACTTACGTCCGTACAGAACTCACATAAAACACAGATGATTTCGCTCACACTGCCGAAAGGCGCTCGCGCAATTCATGAAAATACTACAAATTTTAAACAGATAAAACATAAGTGTACAAATTTCGAGAATTAATTTGAATGTAAGACCCGCTATCTATTTATATACTGAAGAGTTATGCTATTTTTTCTAGTGAACGTCTATGTATTAAATTAATATTTGACTCTCTGTCGTTAGCCGGAACATCACGCAAGAACTCCATTAGCTCGTAGAATACGAAAGTTGGTGTACGCTTTCTTCCTGAACCACTTTTTTTTGGTACCCGTTTATTTTTCGGAACCGTAAAAATTAAGAAAGGTAAAATTTCAGAATGGGTTATAATACATTATGGTAAAACTTAGGAATAGCAAAAAGTAGGAAAGAGCAATAAGTCGGAAATCCAAAATTCTGAAAGGTATTTCTTCGGAAACCAAAGAAGCGGAATGGGTGAAAATTCAGAAGCGTTAAAATTAGGAGAGTGAAAAATTAGGAATATGTAAATATACGGAGAGAAAAAATTCGGAAAATAGGAAAATTCGGAATTGTTAATAAATATACCTATTAGCAGGTGTATAATTGTTTATTTATGGTAGCAAACAAATGTTTATCGCAGTGAATTTAAATATTATATCACAATAAATTTATGTTGTACGTTGAAAATTGTTTTTAAATTATATAATGATAAAAAATAATTATTTTGGTCGGACACTTGCTAGACAAAATTTATGTCAAAACCCTAATCGGGGGCTGACTGGACTCATTGTTAAACTTTGTTTATAACTTAATTACTTTTTCTGATTTCATTAAGAAATGGATGTGTGTACAAATCTCGAATCGTGATAAATGTGTATGCGGTTGTCAATATACAGGGGTTTCCAGTTTCAACTTTTTCGCGCGTTTCTTCACTTTAACGTTAGTTTGATATATATTTTTTTATATTTTGTTTGAAAATCAAGATTGAAATTAATTTTTTGAAAAAAACAACATATTTTACCAAAAAAATTCTATTTCAAACAATAGCTCTTTTAAAATGTATCCGCCATCTTAAAGTTCGAAAATCTTATTTCTGATTTTCAACAGCGTCCCCCAAAACCGCGATGTGCGAATTTGTATGAAAATTGGAATGTTTTAGTAATTTTCAAAAATTAGTGTTTTTATACTCTTGGAAATCATCTGTAGAAGAAAAAGTGGGCCGGACATTTCTTCTTGGTCAAATTAAAATTGTTACGCTCATTACGATTGAAATAAAAGGTTTCAGATGAAATATATAACGTAATTTATATATTTCTGTACGGATGTACATCTCAAAAATGGTAGAGATAATTTTAAGGTATATTAGACCTGACAGTATTCGTGCCCGAGCGCTGCGGAAGTTTAACGTGGTACCCTCGAGCGTAAAAATCTAAGTTTGACCAATAAAACATTATCAATCCACTTGTTATTCTACATGATTTTAAAGACTATAAAAAATACTTTTTGAAATCGAATTTTTTTTTGGAATATGTTTTCTTTTTCGAAAAATTAATTTCAGTTTTAATTTAAAAAAAAAATAATAATAATAATAATAATAATACTAATAAATAAAAATATATCGTTATAATAGACTTAAAATACATGAAAAGAACTTTTCAAAAAACTAAAATAAAAGTCTCATCAGGTCAACCTAAAAGAAGTTAAACTAACGTGAAGGTGAAGAAACACGTGAAAAAGTGAAAACTTAAGGCCCCTCTATATTGACAACCGTTTGATAAATAAACCTATGGTTCAGTTAAGTGGATTGATGTAGGTCCACTAAGACTATACTTGAGTCAAGTTTCAACCCGATCAAAAAAAAAAAATTAATTTGAGGTCGGAACACTTAACGTGTTCTGTCCTATATATTGTATATTATTTATTTATATTGAAGCAACCTTACAGCATCCTTATAACATCCTTACAACAGCCTTGCAACACTTACATAATAATGATGTTATAATTTTTTTGTCAGTTTAAAATATCAAAAAATTTAGAGAAAAACCAATCGATTAAAAAAAAAACTGAAGAAAATAATTTTTCTGTAATCCGTCGTAAATACGGGAACACAAAAATCTTTTCTATGCCATTCTTAATGAACTTTAAATGGTTGTATAAATTAATTTAAAACTTATAAGCTGTGAATAAATAATGTGCAATTGACATTCATAAATTAAAAGAAGATTAAAATTAGTGAGGTTAAACAAGTTTATGTTCGAAATCCATAATAGTCGATAGAAAAAGAAAATTAGATTAACATAAGGAACCTAAAAAAATCTCCTTTCGCTTTTTTGATCCCACATCTTCTTTTCGTAACGAGAACATGCTGAGAATTTAAATTGCAATTAGAGCAGCTAATAAAATCTTTAATTTCATCCGTCGAAAAACCGAACAGTTATAGATATATTTCTATCACTAAGATTTAACGACACAGTTTAATTAATAAGTAATTATCAAAATTTAATAAAAAATCAAGATTTACTAAAGAATACAAATGATTTAGAAAGGTCTAGAAAAGAATAAATATTATACAATGTACGTACATTATTTGCCATTTTCCTAAATAAATTATCATTGTTTTTTCCAAAGTTAATTTAGGTTACGCACACCTGCTAGATCATTTGATCTGTCAGACTTAAAAACAATTGAAACCTGGCGCCGAAAACTTTTAGTAACCAGAAGTACGAAAAGTCACTAGATGTCCGGCGAAATACCTGTTCGGAGTTAAATGTCCGCCCCGTGTGAATTCAGCCATTGTTGCTTTTAGTTTCCGCTATATTCCAGTTCAATGACACAGCCACACAAAAAAAAATAAGTGTGCGGATCTGGTAAGGGGCCATCCATAAATTACGTAACGCAATTTCCCGACCATTTTGACCCCACCCCCTTATGTAACGCTTATTCCGACTTTTCCCTGTAGTTTTTCGCCATTGTGTAACACT
>NC_046661.1:74450732-74452021 GCF_010883055.1 Belonocnema kinseyi | reverse complement strand
GGCGCTGAATTCAAATTCGGTATCAAAAATCACCCATCACGTCTTGGTTGAGCCATAACCTCAAAAAATGACGAAAAATCATGCACTGAGGCAAATAAATTTAAAAATAATGCCAGTGACGCAAATTTTCACTTCAAAAACATGTCGACAATTGTGAAGGATCAACCCTTGCCTGATATCAACTTATTTAACATAACTTTACCGAACAGAACCTGACCTCACCTAACCTGAATTAACAGAAATTTATTGAACTACACGTAAAGCTCTGGAAGCATATTTTCCCAGTAGAAAATGTGCGCTACATCGAATGGGTCAACTCGAGCCTAACCTAGAAATAAATCTAACCTAGCCTAACCTAACCTAACCTCACGAAACACAATTAAACCGATTGTGTTGTCCCGTTGTGTTTGTGGTACCGTTTGAATCAGCTTGGGCTTAACCTGCAAAGAGGTCAAACTTATCCTAACCTAAAAAAACCTAACTTAACCTAATTTAACTTTACGTAACACAATTAAATTCATTGTGTTGTCCCGTTGTGTTTTCGGTACCGTTTTATTCAGCTTCGGTTTAACTTACATAGAGGTTTAACCTATCCTAACCTAACAAAACCTGACCTAATCTAACAAAGTCGAATGAAATTCAACCACACGTGTAGCTATGTAAGCGTACGGTTCTCAGTCTTAAATGTGTGCTATATTTAATAGGTTAACTCGATCTTAACCTACAAATGAATCTAACTTAACAGAACCTAACGAAATTTTGCTTAACACAACACAACTTAACTTAAGTGTTCCCGTTGTAACACAATAAAATTCATTTCGCTTAAACATGCAAATGAATAAGAGTTTTATTCAAAATTTTTTTCTCTCTGCTTTTGTTAAACTTAAGGGATATATTTATACTATCTTTCGTGTTTACATTTTAGCTTGCTTTTTATCGTAATTAAATTGATTCATTGGCCTACTTCAGTCTATTTTCTGTCTGCTATAACGTGTCCTTTTTTTTTATTTATAGGTTGAATTTCATTCGGCTAGGTTAGGTTAGGTCAGATTTTGTTAGGTTAGGATAGGTTAAACCTCTATGTAGGTTAAGCCGAAGCTGAATGAAACGGTACACAGTGGGGTGAAATCGGAAAACGAGGTTCAAAATGACATTTAGAACGCAATTATACACCGATTTTAGAATTTTTTTTTTTTTGAAAAATTCAGAACTAAATTTTTCAGAAAATGATGAGAGTAGATTTTTTATTTTTTTGTTTATTTAATTTTTATTTTAATGCAAACATCGAA
>NC_046661.1:74440404-74450632 GCF_010883055.1 Belonocnema kinseyi | reverse complement strand
TGAAAGAGGGAGCTCTTCTTAATATTTTGACACCAAAATCATGTCGATATACCTTACCGACTGCGAGTAAAGCCACCCACGCTTTAACTTGACAGACTGTAGATTAGGCCCAAGTTGACCCATTCGATGTAGCACACATTTGCTACTGGGAAAATATGCTTCCAGAGCTTTACTTGTAGTTCAATAAATTTCTGTTAATTCAGGTTAGGTGAGGTCAGGTTCTGTTGGGTAAAGTTATGTTAAATAAGTTGATATCAGGCAAGGGTTGATCCTTCACAGTTGTCAACATGTTTTTGAAGTGAAAATTTGCGTCACTGGCATTATTTTGAAATGTATTTGCCTCAGTGCATGATTTTTCGTCATTTTTTGAGGTGATGGCTCAACCATGACATGATGGGTGATTTTTGATACCGAATTTGAATTCAGCGCCCCAAAATCCATAGGAATACGTGTGTCTTGTTACCAGATCCGCACACTTTTTTTTGTGTGGCTGTGTAATCATAATTTTAATTGAAATTTAATCTTTTTGATTAAAAATTCAAATTAAAAAGTTATCAGTTTTGTTGAGAATTAATTTTTTTAATTGAAAATTTAACTATTCCATTTTTGGTAGAAAATTAGTATTTTTTGGTTGAAAATGGAACAATTACGTTAGAAATTCTTCTTGTACTTTGAAAATAAAGTCACTTAGTTGAAAGTTACACTCTTGTATTACGAAATAATATCTTTGTTTAATATTTATTCTTTTCAATTAAATATTTATAATTTTAGTTGAAAATTCATTAATTCGGTTGAATTTATTGTGGAAAATTTATTTTTTCAACTGGAAACAAAAACTATTCCATTTTTGGTTGAAAACTGATATTTTTTAGCTCGAATATTTGCTTAAAAATAGACGTTTTTTAGTAGAGAATTCAGTCATTTAGTTCAAAATTCATGTTTAAGATTCGTCTTTTTGGTGGAAAATTTATCTTTCTGGTTAAAATTCAACTTTTTGGTTAAAAATTCATCTATCTCGTTGAGACTGAAACATTTTTACTTGAAAAATGAGGAATTTGAAGTAGTTTAAATTGTATTAATTATACTACCCACATTATTTTTGCCTGAAAGTGCATTGAATTTTTAGTATAATAAGATAATATAAATATTTGCTTAAATAATTATTCAAATTAATGGCCATCAGAGTCAAATTCAAGAAATTAATATATCTTAGAATATTTTGTAATATAATTGGTCAAAGCATTTTAAATAAAAAATTTGAATTGAATCCCTAGAAATATAAAAAAACATTATTTGTAATAAATTCGCAAAACTCTATACATGTCCCTAGTAAATTGTTTAAAAAATTTTTAATATTTTAATAACTTTGTATTATGAAAATTTATGCGCGTTACTGTCAAACACTGATAATGAATTACTGAATAAATTATCTAATTTTCAGTAGGACTTATTTTTATTTTTTTAGCAAATACGATGCCTGGCCCACAGTCACAAGTGAATGTAAGTCGATCGACAATTTCCATTGCAATTTATTTGATGTCAGAAGTCGTTCTGACGATGGAGGTCGAAAAGCAAGTTACTGTTCAACAATGTATGAATATAGTTCAATCAGATGCAGAATTGGCATTGGCAAGGACTCCTCCAATTATTGGACAACCAGTTTTTGCACTCTGGCTCTGTTCTTCTCAACTGGAAGTTCAATTAAAACCATCACATAGGTGATAATTTAACAAATTTTATTTACTCAAAATTTGCAAAAAAAATCAATTACACTCAACCCCCGGTATAAGACCGCTTGCGGGCATGACTTGGCCTTGGCCCTAAATCGGGGGAATTCGAAAGTAAACATACAGGGCTGCGTGAATCATTGCTGTTGGATTTGGACCCATGACGCAACCTGATGCAAGAAATTCGCTGAGAGTGGGGTCCTCGAGCTGTCTCTTACACTTGAATGAGCACCGCCTCTCATTTGGCGCTGCAGCTCCTTTCATCACGAAACTGCGGAAGCTATGAGTTCAAGGAATATCGTAAACCGCGGGTTCTTATATCGGGATTTGAGTGTAGTTATTGATGAAATATTGTTCTGATATTTGATTTGAGTTTTATTTTGGAAATTAAACAAAATTCACTAAAAACATTGATATGGTTCTGTATTTTTATATGAGAAAATTATTTTTCAAATATAATTTTTTTTAATAAGATTTTTTCAAGTACTATTTATTTCAATTATATAAATTTAGGACCATGAAATTCTTTCTTTTTTGTCTCAATCCTTTACGGCAATAATTTTAGAGGTCGCTAATTTTTTTATGTCCAAAATTAGACTATTGAAAGTTAAACAATTTTTATTCCTATCATTATTTCAGATATCCCATCTTGTACAATATACGCGATTCTTAAAAGGGGTAACATTTGACCGTCAAATTTTTGTCTCGTTATGAAATAAAATTAAGCTAGACATTTAACACCCTTAAAATTGCAATTTTATGATAAAGTTGAGAATAAAATTTCAAATTCACCCCTATTTTTGTTAAATTATGAAACTTTCAGAAAATATTAATTTACTGACAACCATTTCTAATACTGAATGAAGATTAAAGAATACTTGTCCTAAAACTTAAAAAATAATTATTTCAACAAATTTTAAAAAAATCTATAAGCTCTCGTTAAAAGAAAGTTTGTGGCACCGAATTTTTTATAATTATTAAAAAAAAAAACATTTTTAACCTAACAACTGCCATAAAATGAAGTTTTCACATTATTTAGCTTTGAACACATATAATTAAATTGAAATGTTGAAAAAAAGAATCATTTAAGAACTCTAAAAACATTCAAAAGATTCCTAAAATTTCAAAAAAGAATATAGACGGTTTTTAAGGAAAATTATCCAATTTTGCAAGATTACGAAATTTTTGAAAAATTCGGTTCCCATGCTAAGCTAAATAGAGAAAGACTCTAAAAGTCTAAACCATTAAAAAAAATTCCAACATTCTTAAAAAAGAATCTAAAATATTTTAAGGTAATTTTTTATTTTTAGAGGATTCACATTTTTTAAAATTTGAATCATTTAAAAAAAAACATTTAGAAGGTTTGAAAAAATACAAAACATAATTTGCAATTTGAAAAGATTTGGAAAAAATTAGATCAATATATATTTCAAAAGATTTCAAAATACAGTTTTGACAATTTTAAAGGATTTTGGAAGGCCTGAAGGCAATATTAAATTTCTTCAGGTACCTCCGAAAATTTTGAATAATTTTTTATGTGAAAACTTAATCATAAGAAATCGTTTTAAAAAATTTTAAAAGATTACAACAAATTTTCAAAAAATAATCTGTCAAGTTTTGTGGCAATTCTTTAATTTTGAAAAATTTGTCCAAATTTTAGGAATACTTTGATTCAGCCTGAAAAATTTTTTTGCATTTTAGAAGCGTTGAGGATATTAAAAATATTTTAAAACTTTTACGGTTTTCTGAAAATATCTAAATATTTTTTTCTGAATTCTAAAAATCCTAAATCTCTTAAACTAACTTGAACTTTACTAAACTTTTTTGAAATGGAGCAAAATAAAAAAACTTTCTGCAAAATTTTCTAGATACTTTTTCGATGTATCGGAAATTTTCAAAAATCTTTCTGAATTTTCTTAAGAATCTTAGGAAAATTATATTTTAATAAATTTAAAAATAAATAAGTAAAAAAATAGTTATTACAAATTCTTAGTTTGGCTTAAAAATTATTTTTCCTGTCCAAATATATCATTTTGTTAACATTTTTTGTCTTTCTTGATTAAAAAATATATTTCATTAAAAATTCAACTATTTTGTTGTAAATTGGTCTTTTTTGGTTGAATTCATCTGTTTCTGACTAGTTTTTCTTTTTAATTTTGGTTCAGATCCTAATATTACATTCTTCGTTGTGAATTCATATTTTTTTGTTCAAAATTTAAGTATTTGGTTGAAAATGAACTTTTTTGCTGAAATATTAATTTGACATATATGGAATCTTCAAAAAATGTTTCGAATTTTCTTAAGAATCTTAGGAAAGTTATATTAATATAATCTCAAAAGCAAATGAACAAATATATAGTTCTTCGAAATTCTTATTTTTTATCAAGAAGTAACAATATATAACAAAAAAGGTGTCACCAATTTTCCTTTAACCATAAGAGAAAATAATATCTTTTTAAGATTGAGGGATATTAGAGGAGTGGAAGCAGAGGAAATTTGGGGAAATAAGGGGAGGTAAAGTAAGGAAAATTAGGGTAAATAATGGGAGGGGACCAGGAGTGTTTAGGAGAAAAAAGGTAAGGGGAAGTGTGGAGAAATTATAAAAATGGAGAGTAGGGAAAGTGGGAAGAGATTAGGGAGGGGAAGTGGGGGAAGTGAGTTATGTGATGGGAAGTTAGGTGAATTTTTTTTAATTGAGGGTGAGTAGGACAAGGGAAGTGAGAGCTTGGGAAAGGAAGTATGGGAAGGGGAGTTTTAGATGGGTAAGCGAGGAGAGGGGGAAGTAGAGGAGGAATAATATGAAAAAGGATAGGGTTGTGAAGAGTGAAGTAAGGGGAGGAGAAGCAGAGGAATTTATGTTAATGCGGGAAGGTGGTAGGGTAATATAGGGTAAATACGGGATGACCAAGTAAAATAAATGAGTCTAGGGGAAGTCCAGGTGTGGAACCAGGGTAAGTAATGGGAAAATAGGAGGAGAAAAGGGGAAGTGAGTAGAAATGGGAGGGGAAGTAAGTAAACTGAGTGTAAGTGAGGAAAAAGAGCGTAAAAAATAAAAAATGAGGACGAATAGAGGAGAGGAAGGGGAGTACAGGGGTGTAGCTGTATTAGCGAGAAGGGGAAGTAGAGGAGGAATATTATGAAAAAGGTTAGGGTTGTGAAGGGCGAAGTAAGAGGAGGAGAAGCAGAGGAATTTATGGTAAGGGCAGAAGGGGGTAGGGGAAATTAGGGTAAATAAGGGGTGAGCAAGTAAAAGAAATAGGTGGAGGGGAATTTTTGGTGTGGAACTAGGGTGAGTTATGCGAATGACCTAATTAACCATTTTTGGACCACCATGATGAGGCATTGCCGTAAAAAATTAATTTGATCCATAGGCCACTTCAACTAGCAGCAAAATGGTCAAGATTAGTGAAAAAATATGGATTTCAAACAGGGGCAGATGATGGAGAGCCGGTACTTTATTTCAGAAGAAATGTTTTTCTAACAAGACATGAAGAGGAGTTAATTAAGGAACCAAAAGTCCTGGAACTACTTTATGCTGAAGCGAGACATAACGTTTTGGAAGGTGAAAACTTTATAATTTTCGTAATGATACATTTTTATAATTAGTCTTCAGTAGTATACCTTGTACAGTACGGGTGCAGGGTTCTGTTCAGAGCTAAACGACCGTAAGCTATCGACTGGTAATTTACCGACAGACGATAGTGGTTCGCGTCCATGTTAGAATGTTACCCATCGGTGAGGTAGATCTCTTCCTAATTTAAATTAATGTGAGACATAGTAGAAACCTACATTATCAACTGATGGTAGTAGTAATCTTATCATGGACACGAACCATGATCGCCCGTCAGTAAGTGACCAGTCATTGGCTTACTCTCGTTTAGCTAGGAACAGAACCGTTTACCCAGAACGCTGTCTTCCTTATAAAAATGTTAAAACATCTTAATAAAGAAAATAAATAACATTTTCAGGAAGGTATCCATGTGAAGGACAAGCAAGATATGCAAGTTTGGGTGCCTTGCAAGCTCGAATAGAACTTGGACCTTATAATTCCCAAACCCACACCCTTGCATTCTTTCGAAAACATCGAGGAAGATTTTTACCCCACCATTATAATTCGCCAAATTTTTTATTAGGACTTGGATTCGGTTTGGGCCTAGTGGGTGGAAAAGGGGCGCCGGAAGCGAGACTTTTGGAACAATATAAAAGAATTCCTAGTCACACTGGAATGAATACAAATTCTAGAAAATTGATAAGAAAATATTTAGAATTTTGCTGGGGTTTGCCTAGTTATGGGGCTGCATTTTTTCAAGGTCAAATTGAACGACCGGTTAGGGGCTTGGCATCCTGGATTACAAATCGAGACCTTGCTGTTTTGATTGCAATTAATACTACTGGTGTTTATATTGTTGATGATGCTCAGTGTGTAAGTAACCGACTTCAAATTCTTTTCTCTTATTTTTCCCTACTTTAAAGAATTCCCCTTTTTTCCCCTGTTTTCAAGAAACTTTCCCCTTTTTTCTCTTTTAGAAATTCATTCTCCTTGGTTGACAAGTCTACTATTATATTATTGGTTCATAATTTTTCCAGTTTGGTTAAAAATGGAATGAAGTGGAATTCAAATTTGGAATTCTCAAAATAAAGTTAATTTTCAACCAAATAGTTTAATTTTTAACACAGGAAGACGAATTTTCAACAACAAAGTTTAATTTTCAACCACATAGGATGACTTTTTAGAGAAAATTGTTGAATTTTTAACCAAATAATTATATTTTTAACCAAAAAGATGATTTTTTAATCAAGAAAATCAATTTTTCACAAAAATGAAGAATTTGCAACCAAACCAATAAATTTTGTATTAAAAAACAATTTTCGTGTTTTTCTTTTGTTTTCTAAATGAAAACTAAATTGATAAAACCCAATAGGAAAATCCAATAATTTTTTGTTTAAAATGAATGATTTTTTGTTAAAAAGTTTATTATTATATTTTTTATTCAAAATTCATCTCGTTTGGTTCAGAATTCTATGATTTGGTTGAAAATTTAATTCTTTTGTTGAAAATTAAACAATTCGGTTTTAGAGTTATCTTTTTCATTTAGAAATCTGTTTATGTGGAATGAAGTGGAATTCAATGTGGAATTCTCAGAAAAAAAGTTAATTTTCAACCAAATAGTAAAATTTTCCCCCAAAAGGAAGGACTTTTTTCTAATAAAATTGTTGAATTTTCAACCAAATAATTACATTTTTAACTAAAAAGATGAATTTACAACCAAGAAGATCAATTTTCTAACGTGCAGATGAATTTCTAACAATGTAGTGGAACTTTCAACACAAATAGGATGATTTTTTAAAAACAAAATTATTGAATTTTTAACAAAGTTATTAAACCTTTAACCAAAAATACTTATTTCTTTCTGTGTTCGAAAATTCGATCATAGGGTTGAAAATTTTATTCTTCTGTTGGAAATTCAACTATTTTGTTAAAATATAATCTTTTAATTGAAAATTCAACTTTTTTGTTAAGCATTTGACTGTTTGGATAAAAAATTGGTCCTTTCAGAATACAAATTAATTTGTTTTTGTTAGAAAAGGCATGTTTCTTATTTAAAAATTAACTTTTTTTCCAACTATTTGGTTTAAAATAAAAGTATTTATTTGAAATTTTTACTATTGATAGAAAATTCATATCTTCGGATTGAAAATTGAAATGTTTTGAGAATTAGCCTTTTTTAATAAAAAATATATCTTCTTGGTGGAAAATTAATCTCGTTCGTTTAAGATTTGATTATTTGGTTACAAATTTATCCTTTTTGGTTTGAAATTCAACCACTCAATTGAAAATTGAACTACCTTATAAAAAATTCATTCGTTTATATTTTGATGTTGAAAGTGAATTTTTATGTTTGGTAATTTGACTGTTCCATTTTCTGTGGAAAATTGTTCTTTTTTGAAAAAGAAACCTTCTTTGTTGAAACTTCATCTTTTTGGTTGAAGATTAAACTATTTTGTTAAAAATTCGTCTTTTTGAGTTTAGTTCAACTGGTGTAAAATTCTAATCTTTACAAATGAAAATCAATCTTTTTAACGGAAATTGACCTTTCTAATTTTGGTTGAAAACTTAGGTTTTTTAGTTGAAAATTGAACTTTTTGGTTAAAAAGTCAACTAATTTATTGAAAATTCTACTGTTTTCTTGAAATGATTTTTTTTCTGGTTGAAAATTAAAATGTTTAGCTTATAATTCGTTCTTTTGAATTAAACATTCTTCTTTTATAATAGAAGAGTTATCATTCTGTGTTGAAAATAAATTTTGGTTTGATTAAAATTGCAACTATTTAGTTGAAAATTTGTCTTTTTTCTAAAAATTCAACTATTCTGTTATATGTGCAACAGTTTGGTTAAAAATTATTTTTTGTTTTTGTTGAAAATTTATATTTCTTGATTGCAAAGAGTGACCCAAAATTTCGCCTCTTTTCTCGACCTAATGAATTTGATGCCAAATTGGTTGAAAGAATAGTTTATCGTGATACTTGAAAATAGAAAAAATTTCAAGTTGATTTTTTTAACATCTATTAGATTTTACCCAAACATATTGTACATTTGTTTTAAAAGTTTTTAATTATCTAGAGGACAATAGTTCTGAAAGGTAAGACTGGAAAATCTACAGATACTAGATTTTGAAATTTTTTATTGCGCTTTTATTGGAGCATTAATTAATTATGATTAATAAGAGATATTTTCTCAAATAAGTAATAATACTCATTTACATTATTTATTTGCGCGGAAAATTACAAAAACTATGAAAAAATTTGTTCGAGAAATGATACTGATAGTATTTTGTGAGATATCGAACACAATGTCAATTACTAAGTTTCATTCGTCATGTGGCAGAAATAAAACCAATGTTCACTTTCATATTTCCTCTACTTTAAAGTATCATCATGACCTTTTGTTTAAACTAATTTGGAAGGAAATTTATGAGGTCGAGAAAAGAGGCGAAAAAATAGGGTTTTTTGGGTCACTCTTTATCTCTTCAGATTTAAAAGACAACTATTTTCAGAATCATTAAACTTTTTAGCTTGAAAACTTGACCCTGGTGTTGAAAATTCGTCTTTTGGGAATAAAAACACACCTCTGCTTTTATTTATATGTTATCTATATTAATTTTATTTACAGAAATTTATTTCCCTACTACTCCCCTAATTTCGTGAAAAATCACCCTATTTCCTCTGTTTTCAGATCACTTTTGGTTCTGAAGTTTCAAGTAATTAGAAAAAGCAAATTATTTATTTTATTACAGAGCCTTATGTTGGGACTCAAATATTCCGAATTGAGTTGGGAAATGGCAAAACCTTCGGATGAAGGAAATCCCGACTGTCTGCCTTGTCTTTTTCTTCAATTTCCGGTTCGAGAAAATGGAACTCGTGTTTATAAAATTCTACAAGTATTTTCAAAACAAGTAAGAATTTAGAAAATTCAATTTTTGAACGTCTTTCTTTTATAGAAAATTTTTTAACGCGGAACAAAAACAATGAAGCTTCCAGATGTCGGTAACAGAAATCTGTAATTCGGACGTAGAAATGGTAAAGATTTTTTCTAAAGAATAAAGGCAGTTAAGGATTACAGGTTTCTATTACCGACATTTACCGATACCAGAAATCACGTCCAAAATTTGGGGTGTTTGACGCTGCCATAATCGTATAGGTCGACTGCGCATGCGCATGGCAGATTATGAGCCCATAATACTCCTAGGAGTATTACGGACCCATTATTGTATTGCGCGCATTCAATCTTACTTCTCAATTTATATTTACGTCAATTTGTCTTTCTGGTATAAGGTGAACGCCCAATTATTTTTTTAAACAATAAATTGCTTAACTTATCAATCGATTCCTCAATTACGGAAGATAGAGAAGGATTCAAATTTGCATTAAAGAGATAGCGAAAGAGATTGAAAAATATTGTAATTCGTGATAAATAGACTAAGGACTAAGGGATAAGAAAAGGCCAGATTCATCGGTCATGAAGGATAGAGAAAGAGATATAACATTATGGAGATAAGGGATAGCAAAGGTAGCATTTCAGGAATGCAAAATGACCCATTGAAAGATAACTGGAGAGATACTATAATAGTTATATTTTTTCCTATCCCTCAAGTTCTATCCTTTTCAATCTTTCTACTTTCAGCACGACAAAACCTTCAGGTTGACATAAATTTAGATTGAGAAAAATATACAAAAAGATAAATGAAAAAAATATACAAAAAAATATACAAAAAAAAAATAAAAATAAGATAAATGAGAATTTATTATTATTATTATTATTATTATTATCACACCATTAAGCCATTTCCCTTTTGGGTAGGCGTGACTCACTCGGTAGGGGAAAGGAGTAGTGTGTGAAAGGGATAGAGATTTTTCAGATTGATTCAGAATTCTCGTGCTATTTATGTAAATAACACGTTCGTTCCGCAACACTGCTCCGACCCAGGTTGCTGATCAATCTC